>NW_028114976.1:0-46558 GCF_964273445.1 Streptopelia decaocto
GGAATGGGAAGAATTGGGACAAAAATTGGAAAATTTTTAAGGGACTTTGAAAAAATTTGAACTGGAATTTTAGCAATATTTTTATGAGAAATTGTAAACATGTGGCCATGGATTTTGAAAATTCTAGAGAGAATTTTAAAAGCTTCAAGAGAATTTCAACAATTTTGAGAGGGATTTGAAAAGTTTCAATGGGAATGGGAAGAATTGGGACAAAAATTGGAAAATTTTTAAGGGACTTTGAAAAAATTTCAACTGGAATTTTAGCAATTTTTTGACATGAAATTGTAAACATGTGGCCATGGATTTTGAAAATTCTAGAGAGAATTTTAAAAGCTTCAACAGAATTTCAACAATTTTGAGAGGGATTTGAAATGTTTCAATGGGAATGGGAAGAATTGGGACAAAAATTGGAAAACTTTTCAGGGACTTTGAAAAAATTTCAACTGGAATTTTAGCCATTTTGTTACGTGAAATTGTAAACATGTGGCCATGGATTTTGAAAATTCTAGAGAGAATTTTAAAAGCTTCAACAGAATTTCAACAATTTTGAGAGGGATTTGAAAAGTTTCAATGGCAATGGGAAGAATTGGGACAAAAATTGGAAAATTTTTAAGGGACTTTGAAAAAATTTCAACTGGAATTTTAGCAATTTTTTGACGTGAAATTGTAAACATGTGGCCATGGATTTTGAAAATTCTAGAGAGAATTTTAAAAGCTTCAAGAGAATTTCAACAATTTTGAGAGGGATTTGAAAAGTTTCAATGGGAATGGGAAGAATTGGGACAAAAATTGGAAAATTTTTAAGGGACTTTGAAAAAATTTCAACTGGAATTTTAGCCATTTTTTGACGTGAAATTGTAAACATGTGGCCATGGATTTTGAAAATTCTAGAGAGAATTTTAAAAGCTTCAAGAGAATTTCAACAATTTTGAGAGGGATTTGAAAAGTTTCAATGGGAATGGGAAGAATTGGGACAAAAATTGGAAAATTTTTCAGGGACTTTGAAAAAATTTCAACTGGAATTTTAGCAATTTTTTTATGTGAAATTGTAATCATGTGGCCATGGATTTTGAAAATTCTAGAGAGAATTTTAAAAGCTTCAACAGAATTTCAACAATTTTGAGAGGGATTTGAAAAGTTTCAATGGGAATGGGAAGAATTGGGACAAAAATTGGAAATCTTTTCAGGGACTTTGAAAAAATTTCAACTGGAATTTTAGCCATTTTTTGACGTGAAATTGTAAACATGTGGCCATGGATTTTGAAAATTCTAGAGAGAATTTTAAAAGCTTCAAGAGAATTTCAACAATTTTGAGAGGGATTTGAAAAGTTTCAATGGGAATGGGAAGAATTGGGACAAAAATTGGAAAATTTTTAAGGGACTTTGAAAAAATTTCAACTGGAATTTTAGCAATTTTTTTATGTGAAATTGTAATCATGTGGCCATGGATTTTGAAAATTCTAGAGAGAATTTTAAAAGCTTCAACAGAATTTCAACAATTTTGAGAGGGATTTGAAAAGTTTCAATGGGAATGGGAAGAATTGGGACAAAAATTGGAAAATTTTTAAGGGACTTTGAAAAAATTTCGACTGGAATTTTAACCATTTTTTTATGAGAAATTGTAAACATGTGGACATGGATTTTGAAAATTCTAGAGAGAATTTTAAAAGCTTCAAGAGAATTTCAACAATTTTGAGAGGGATTTGAAAAGTTTCAATGGGAATGGGAAGAATTGGGACAAAAATTGGAAAATTTTTCAGGGACTTTGAAAAAATTTCAACTGGAATTTTAGCAATTATTTGACGTGAAATTGTAAACATGTGGACATGGATTTTGAAAATTCTAGAGAGAATTTTAAAAGCTTCAAGAGAATTTCAACAATTTTGAGAGGGATTTGAAAAGTTTCAATGGGAATGGGAAGAATTGGGACAAATATTGGAAAATTTTTTAGGGACTTTGAAAAAATTTCAACTGGAATTTTAGCCATTTTTTGACGTGAAATTGTAAACATGTGGACATGGATTTTGAAAATTCTAGAGAGAATTTTAAAAGTTTCAAGAGAATTTCAACAATTTTGAGAGGGATTTGAAAAGTTTCAATGGGAATTGGAAGAATTGGGACAAAAATTGGAAAATTTTTAAGGGACTTTGAAAAAATTTCAACTGGAATTTTAGCCATTTTTTGACGTGAAATTGTAAACATGTGGACATGGATTTTGAAAATTCTAGAGAGAATTTTAAAAGCTTCAAGAGAATTTCAACAATTTTGAGAGGGATTTGAAAAGTTTCAATGGGAATGGGAAGAATTGGGACAAAAATTGGAAAATTTTTAAGGGACTTTGAAAAAATTTCAACTGGAATTTTAGCCATTTTTTGACATGAAATTGTAAACATGTGGCCATGGATTTTGAAAATTCTAGAGAGAATTTTAAAAGCTTTAACAGAATTTCAACAATTTTGAGAGGGATTTGAAAAGTTTCAATGGGAATGGGAAGAATTGGGACAAAAATTGGAAAATTTTTAAGGGACTTTGAAAAATTTTCAACTGGAATTTTAGCAATTATTTGACGTGAAATTGTAAACATGTGGCCATGGATTTTGAAAATTCTAGAGAGAATTTTAAAAGCTTCAAGAGAATTTCAACAATTTTGAGAGGGATTTGAAAAGTTTCAATGGGAATGGGAAGAATTGGGACAAAAATTGGAAAATTTTTAAGGGACTTTGAAAAAATTTCAACTGGAATTTTAGCAATTTTTTGACGTGAAATTGTAAACATGTGGACATGGATTTTGAAAATTCTAGAGAGAATTTTAAAAGCTTCAACAGAATTTCAACAATTTTGAGAGGGATTTGAAAAGTTTCAGTGGGAATGGGAAGAATTGGGACAAATATTGGAAAATTTTTTAGGGACTTTGAAAAAATTTCAACTGGAATTTTAGCCATTTTTTGACGTGAAATTGTAAACATGTGGACATGGATTTTGAAAATTCTAGAGAGAATTTTAAAAGTTTCAAGAGAATTTCAACAATTTTGAAAGGGATTTGAAAAGTTTCAATGGGAATGGGAAGAATTGGGACAAAAATTGGAAAATTTTTAAGGGACTTATAAAAAATTTCAACTGGAATTTTAGCAATTTTTTTATCTGAAATTGTAAACATGTGGCCATGGATTTTGAAAATTCTAGAGAGAATTTTAAAAGCTTCAAGAGAATTTCAACAATTTTGAGAGGGATTTGAAAAGTTTCCATGGGAATGGGAAGAATTGGGACAAAAATTGGAAAATTTTTAAGGGACTTTGAAAAAATTTCAACTGGAATTTTAGCAATTATTTGACGTGAAATTGTAAACATGTGGACATGGATTTTGAAAATTCTAGAGAGAATTTTAAAAGCTTCAAGAGAATTTCAACAATTTTGAGAGGGATTTGAAAAGTTTCAATGGGAATGGGAAGAATTGGGACAAAAATTGGAAAATTTTTAAGGGACTTTGAAAAAATTTCAACTGGAATTTTAGCAATTTTTTGACGTGAAATTGTAAACATGTGGACATGGATTTTGAAAATTCTAGAGAGAATTTTAAAAGCTTCAAGAGAATTTCAACAATTTTGAGAGGGATTTGAAAAGTTTCAATGGGAATGGGAAGAATTGGGACAAAAATTGGAAATCTTTTCAGGGACTTTGAAAAAATTTCAACTGGAATTTTAGCCATTTTTTGACGTGAAATTGTAAACATGTGGCCATGGATTTTGAAAATTCTAGAGAGAATTTTAAAAGCTTCAACAGAATTTCAACAATTTTGAGAGGGATTTGAAAAGTTTCAATGGGAATGGGAAGAATTGGGACAAAAATTGGAAAATTTTTAAGGGACTTTGAAAAAATTTCAACTGGAATTTTAGCAATTTTTTTATGTGAAATTGTAAACATGTGGCCATGGATTTTGAAAATTCTAGAGAGAATTTTAAAAGCTTCAACAGAATTTCAACAATTTTGAGAGGGATTTGAAAAGTTTCAATGGGAATGGGAAGAATTGGGACAAAAATTGGAAAACTTTTAAGGGACTTTGAAAAAATTTCGACTGGAATTTTAACCATTTTTTTATGAGAAATTGTAAACATGTGGCCATGGATTTTGAAAATTCTAGAGAGAATTTTAAAAGCTTCAAGAGAATTTCAACAATTTTGAGAGGGATTTGAAAAGTTTCAATGGGAATGGGAAGAATTGGGACAAAAATTGGAAAATTTTTAAGGGACTTTGAAAAAATTTCAACTGGAATTTTAGCAATTTTTTGACGTGAAATTGTAAACATGTGGACATGGATTTTGAAAATTCTAGAGAGAATTTTAAAAGCTTCAAGAGAATTTCAACAATTTTGAGAGGGATTTGAAAAGTTTCAGTGGGAATGGGAAGAATTGGGACAAATATTGGAAAATTTTTTAGGGACTTTGAAAAAATTTCAACTGGAATTTTAGCCATTTTTTGACGTGAAATTGTAAACATGTGGCCATGGATTTTGAAAATTCTAGAGAGAATTTTAAAAGTTTCAAGAGAATTTCAACAATTTTGAAAGGGATTTGAAAAGTTTCAATGGGAATGGGAAGAATTGGGACAAAAATTGGAAAATTTTTAAGGGACTTTGAAAAAATTTCAACTGGAATTTTAGCCATTTTTTGACGTGAAATTGTAAACATGTGGCCATGGATTTTGAAAATTCTAGAGAGAATTTTAAAAGCTTCAAGAGAATTTCAACAATTTTGAGAGGGATTTGAAAAGTTTCAATGGGAATGGGAAGAATTGGGACAAAAATTGGAAAATTTTTAAGGGACTTTGAAAAAATTTCAACTGGAATTTTAGCAATTTTTTGACGTGAAATTGTAAACATGTGGACATGGATTTTGAAAATTCTAGAGAGAATTTTAAAAGCTTCAAGAGAATTTCAACAATTTTGAGAGGGATTTGAAAAGTTTCAATGGGAATGGGAAGAATTGGGACAAAAATTGGAAAATTTTTAAGGGACTTTGAAAAAATTTCAACTGGAATTTTAGCAATTTTTTGACGTGAAATTGTAAACATGTGGCCATGGATTTTGAAAATTCTAGAGAGAATTTTAAAAGCTTCAACAGAATTTCAACAATTTTGAGAGGGATTTGAAATGTTTCAATGGGAATGGGAAGAATTGGGACAAAAATTGGAAAACTTTGAAGGGACTTTGAAAAAATTTCAACTGGAATTTTAGCCATTTTGTTACGTGAAATTGTAAACATGTGGCCATGGATTTTGAAAATTCTAGAGAGAATTTTAAAAGCTTCAACAGAATTTCAACAATTTTGAGAGGGATTTGAAAAGTTTCAATGGCAATGAGAAGAATTGGGACAAAAATTGGAAAATTTTTAAGGGACTTTGAAAAAATTTCAACTGGAATTTTAGCAATTTTTTTATCTGAAATTGTAAACATGTGGCCATGGATTTTGAAAATTCTAGAGAGAATTTTAAAAGCTTCAAGAGAATTTCAACAATTTTGAGAGGGATTTGAAAAGTTTCCATGGGAATGGGAAGAATTGGGACAAAAATTGGAAAATTTTTAAGGGACTTTGAAAAAATTTCAACTGGAATTTTAGCAATTATTTGACGTGAAATTGTAAACATGTGGACATGGATTTTGAAAATTCTAGAGAGAATTTTAAAAGCTTCAAGAGAATTTCAACAATTTTGAGAGGGATTTGAAAAGTTTCAATGGGAATGGGAAGAATTGGGACAAAAATTGGAAAATTTCTAAGGGACTTTGAAAAAATTTCAACTGGAATTTTAGCAATTTTTTTATGTGAAATTGTAAACATGTGGACATGGATTTTGAAAATTCTAGAGAGAATTTTAAAAGGTTCAAGAGAATTTCAACAATTTTGAGAGGGATTTGAAAAGTTTCAATGGGAATGGGAAGAATTGGGACAAAAATTGGAAAATTTTTAAGAGACTTTGAAAAAATTTCAACTGGAATTTTAGCAATTTTTTGACGTGAAATTGTAAACATGTGGACATGGATTTTGAAAATTCTAGAGAGAATTTTAAAAGCTTCAAGAGAATTTCAACAATTTTGAGAGGGATTTGAAAAGTTTCAATGGGAATGGGAAGAATTGGGACAAAAATTGGAAATCTTTTCAGGGACTTTGAAAAAATTTCAACTGGAATTTTAGCCATTTTTTGACGTGAAATTGTAAACATGTGGCCATGGATTTTGAAAATTCTAGAGAGAATTTTAAAAGCTTCAACAGAATTTCAACAATTTTGAGAGGGATTTGAAAAGTTTCAATGGGAATGGGAAGAATTGGGACAAAAATTGGAAAATTTTTAAGGGACTTTGAAAAAATTTCAACTGGAATTTTAGCAATTTTTTTATGTGAAATTGTAAACATGTGGCCATGGATTTTGAAAATTCTAGAGAGAATTTTAAAAGCTTCAACAGAATTTCAACAATTTTGAGAGGGATTTGAAAAGTTTCAATGGGAATGGGAAGAATTGGGACAAAAATTGGAAAATTTTTAAGGGACTTTGAAAAAATTTCGACCTGAATTTTAACCATTTTTTTATGAGAAATTGTAAACATGTGGACATGGATTTTGAAAATTCTAGAGAGAATTTTAAAAGCTTCAAGAGAATTTCAACAATTTTGAGAGGGATTTGAAAAGTTTCAATGGGAATGGGAAGAATTGGGACAAAAATTGGAAAATTTTTAAGGGACTTTGAAAAAATTTCAACTGGAATTTTAGCAATTTTTTGACGTGAAATTGTAAACATGTGGACATGGATTTTGAAAATTCTAGAGAGAATTTTAAAAGCTTCAAGAGAATTTCAACAATTTTGAGAGGGATTTGAAAAGTTTCAGTGGGAATGGGAAGAATTGGGACAAATATTGGAAAATTTTTTAGGGACTTTGAAAAAATTTCAACTGGAATTTTAGCCATTTTTTGACGTGAAATTGTAAACATGTGGCCATGGATTTTGAAAATTCTAGAGAGAATTTTAAAAGTTTCAAGAGAATTTCAACAATTTTGAAAGGGATTTGAAAAGTTTCAATGGGAATGGGAAGAATTGGGACAAAAATTGGAAAATTTTTAAGGGACTTTGAAAAAATTTCAACTGGAATTTTAGCCATTTTTTGACGTGAAATTGTAAACATGTGGCCATGGATTTTGAAAATTCTAGAGAGAATTTTAAAAGCTTCAAGAGAATTTCAACAATTTTGAGAGGGATTTGAAAAGTTTCAATGGGAATGGGAAGAATTGGGACAAAAATTGGAAAATTTTTAAGGGACTTTGAAAAAATTTCAACTGGAATTTTAGCAATTTTTTGACGTGAAATTGTAAACATGTGGACATGGATTTTGAAAATTCTAGAGAGAATTTTAAAAGCTTCAAGAGAATTTCAACAATTTTGAGAGGGATTTGAAAAGTTTCAATGGGAATGGGAAGAATTGGGACAAAAATTGGAAAATTTTTAAGGGACTTTGAAAAAATTTCAACTGGAATTTTAGCAATTTTTTGACGTGAAATTGTAAACATGTGGCCATGGATTTTGAAAATTCTAGAGAGAATTTTAAAAGCTTCAACAGAATTTCAACAATTTTGAGAGGGATTTGAAATGTTTCAATGGGAATGGGAAGAATTGGGACAAAAATTGGAAAACTTTGAAGGGACTTTGAAAAAATTTCAACTGGAATTTTAGCCATTTTGTTACGTGAAATTGTAAACATGTGGCCATGGATTTTGAAAATTCTAGAGAGAATTTTAAAAGCTTCAACAGAATTTCAACAATTTTGAGAGGGATTTGAAAAGTTTCAATGGCAATGGGAAGAATTGGGACAAAAATTGGAAAATTTTTAAGGGACTTTGAAAAAATTTCAACTGGAATTTTAGCAATTTTTTGACGTGAAATTGTAAACATGTGGACATGGATTTTGAAAATTCTAGAGAGAATTTTAAAAGCTTCAAGAGAATTTCAACAATTTTGAGAGGGATTTGAAAAGTTTCAATGGGAATGGGAAGAATTGGGACAAAAATTGGAAAATTTTTAAGGGACTTTGAAAAAATTTCAACTGGAATTTTAGCCATTTTTTTATGAGAAATTGTAAACATGTGGACATGGATTTTGAAAATTCTAGAGAGAATTTTAAAAGCTTCAAGAGAATTTCAACAATTTTGAGAGGGATTTGAAAAGTTTCAATGGGAATGGGAAGAATTGGGACAAAAATTGGAAAATTTTTAAGGGACTTTGAAAAAATTTCAACTGGAATTTTAGCAATTATTTGACGTGAAATTGTAAACATGTGGCCATGGATTTTGAAAATTCTAGAGAGAATTTTAAAAGCTTCAACAGAATTTCAACAATTTTGAGAGGGATTTGAAATGTTTCAATGGGAATGGGAAGAATTGGGACAAAAATTGGAAAACTTTGAAGGGACTTTGAAAAAATTTCAACTGGAATTTTAGCCATTTTGTTACGTGAAATTGTAAACATGTGGCCATGGATTTTGAAAATTCTAGAGAGAATTTTAAAAGCTTCAACAGAATTTCAACAATTTTGAGAGGGATTTGAAAAGTTTCAATGGCAATGGGAAGAATTGGGACAAAAATTGGAAAATTTTTAAGGGACTTTGAAAAAATTTCAACTGGAATTTTAGCAATTTTTTGACGTGAAATTGTAAACATGTGGACATGGATTTTGAAAATTCTAGAGATAATTTTAAAAGCTTCAAGAGAATTTCAACAATTTTGAGAGGGATTTGAAAAGTTTCAATGGGAATGGGAAGAATTGGGACAAAAATTGGAAAATTTTTAAGGGACTTTGAAAAAATTTCAACTGGAATTTTAGCCATTTTTTTATGAGAAATTGTAAACATGTGGACATGGATTTTGAAAATTCTAGAGAGAATTTTAAAAGCTTCAAGAGAATTTCAACAATTTTGAGAGGGATTTGAAAAGTTTCAATGGGAATGGGAAGAATTGGGACAAAAATTGGAAAATTTTTAAGGGACTTTGAAAAAATTTCAACTGGAATTTTAGCAATTATTTGACGTGAAATTGTAAACATGTGGACATGGATTTTGAAAATTCTAGAGAGAATTTTAAAAGCTTCAAGAGAATTTCAACAATTTTGAGAGGGATTTGAAAAGTTTCAATGGGAATGGGAAGAATTGGGACAAAAATTGGAAAATTTTTAAGGGACTTTGAAAAAATTTCAACTGGAATTTTAGCCATTTTTTGACGTGAAATTGTAAACATGTGGCCATGGATTTTGAAAATTCTAGAGAGAATTTTAAAAGCTTCAAGAGAATTTCAACAATTTTGAGAGGGATTTGAAAAGTTTCAATGGGAATGGGAAGAATTGGGACAAAAATTGGAAAATTTTTAAGGGACTTTGAAAAAATTTCAACTGGAATTTTAGCAATTATTTGACGTGAAATTGTAAACATGTGGCCATGGATTTTGAAAATTCTAGAGAGAATTTTAAAAGCTTCAAGAGAATTTCAACAATTTTGAGAGGGATTTGAAAAGTTTCAATGGGAATGGGAAGAATTGGGACAAAAATTGGAAAATTTTTAAGGGACTTTGAAAAAATTTCAACTGGAATTTTAGCAATTATTTGACGTGAAATTGTAAACATGTGGCCATGGATTTTGAAAATTCTAGAGAGAATTTTAAAAGCTTCAACAGAATTTCAACAATTTTGAGAGGGATTTGAAAAGTTTCAGTGGGAATGGGAAGAATTGGGACAAATATTGGAAAATTTTTTAGGGACTTTGAAAAAATTTCAACTGGAATTTTAGCCATTTTTTGACGTGAAATTGTAAACATGTGGACATGGATTTTGAAAATTCTAGAGAGAATTTTAAAAGCTTCAACAGAATTTCAACAATTTTGAGAGGGATTTGAAAAGTTTCCATGGGAATGGGAAGAATTGGGACAAAAATTGGAAAACTTTTCAGGGACTTTGAAAAAATTTCAACTGGAATTTTAGCCATTTTTTGACGTGAAATTGTAAACATGTGGCCATGGATTTTGAAAATTCTAGAGAGAATTTTAAAAGCTTCAAGAGAATTTCAACAATTTTGAGAGGGATTTGAAAAGTTTCAATGGGAATGGGAAGAATTGGGACAAAAATTGGAAAATTTTTAAGGGACTTTGAAAAAATTTCAACTGGAATTTTAGCAATTATTTGACGTGAAATTGTAAACATGTGGACATGGATTTTGAAAATTCTAGAGAGAATTTTAAAAGCTTCAACAGAATTTCAACAATTTTGAGAGGGATTTGAAAAGTTTCAGTGGGAATGGGAAGAATTGGGACAAATATTGGAAAATTTTTTAGGGACTTTGAAAAAATTTCAACTGGAATTTTAGCCATTTTTTGACGTGAAATTGTAAACATGTGGACATGGATTTTGAAAATTCTAGAGAGAATTTTAAAAGTTTCAAGAGAATTTCAACAATTTTGAAAGGGATTTGAAAAGTTTCAATGGGAATGGGAAGAATTGGGACAAAAATTGGAAAATTTTTAAGGGACTTTGAAAAAATTTCAACTGGAATTTTAGCCATTTTTTGACGTGAAATTGTAAACATGTGGCCATGGATTTTGAAAATTCTAGAGAGAATTTTAAAAGCTTCAAGAGAATTTCAACAATTTTGAGAGGGATTTGAAAAGTTTCAATGGGAATGGGAAGAATTGGGACAAAAATTGGAAAATTTTTAAGGGACTTTTAAAAAATTTCAACTGGAATTTTAGCAATTTTTTTATCTGAAATTGTAAACATGTGGCCATGGATTTTGAAAATTCTAGAGAGAATTTTAAAAGCTTCAAGAGAATTTCAACAATTTTGAGAGGGATTTGAAAAGTTTCAATGGGAATGGGAAGAATTGGGACAAAAATTGGAAAATTTTTAAGGGACTTTGAAAAAATTTCAACTGGAATTTTAGCAATTATTTGACGTGAAATTGTAAACATGTTGTCGAGGGTTAAGATTGCGGGGTGACAATAAAACCCTGGCAGATGTATTGTTAACCTCCTCTCCTCCCCACTTCCCCCGTTTTGCCCCTCCCTCTCCCCCCTTCCCACTAAGGACAGGCGATCGGGAGGGAAAGAAGGACAGAGAGAAGAGAGTTGGAAAAATTAAAGATATTTTACTAATGCTACTAATAAGAATAGAGAAAATAATACAAAATATACAAAACCAATCTTGAAAGTCTCAGCAACTGCAGAGCCGGCCACCAAAGTCCTGGATTAGACTCTGCAACCAAGCGGAGCTGGATTCAGTCTCTCACTAGGCCTCAGTTCTCAGGGACGACCAGCCAGATCCTCTCCTAAGGTCGGCCATAAGGAAAAAGGGAAAAGATCCTCGTGATCTCCCACTTTTATATGAAGTATTCACGTGAATGGAATGTTATACACAGTTGGTCAGTTTCTTGGTCACTTGTTTCTCATCGCCCCTCTCGCGAGATGTCCATCCATGCTTATCAATATGTTTGCATTCCATTGCTAGGTTTACCAAAACATGGGTCTGGTTCTCCAGGAAAATGCAGTTAATATGAAGGCTTTAGCTGACAGGCAAAATTCACTGAAAGAGAAACTTGTTTTTAGCAAAACCAGGACATTCCACCCCTTATAATATGCCATTTACTGAATACTTAAACCTTATCAAAACAATCTATCAACACAATCTAATTAATCACTACTACTATATATATATATACATATATACACAGGAGTAATTAATCAGTGGACCAATGTTTTAAAAAGTTCATTAAGTTCATTTTGTCACAACAGTCTCCCAGGGCAGGAAAATATGGTACAAGTGCATCTCATGACCACTGTTTGTGGGTTAAAGACATCAACTTCGAGGAATTTGTCAGGCGCCACTCGAAGAAGCTAGCTCTGGTTTCATCATCACTGTCTTGATCTGAAAGACACTTATTAAATACTGTTAGTATGGCAATTCACATCCTGCAGTTCAGTATTGAATATTTTCACCAAAACTCATATCCCCTTGAGGTACACACCGAACTTCTCCATCCTTAAGCATCACCCACCAGGTGCTGCCAGGTCCCTGGGCAAAAACAATCCCACGAATGGGCTTGCCTTTGCCTGAGGCAGGAGTAACCCAGACTGCCTTTCCTAACATGTTTTTCATGTGTACTACAGGGACTTTATCTCCTTCTACAGTCCGTAGAATTTCTGATTGGGCAGGCCCGGCTCGATTGGTTGATCCCCTGGTGTTGACCAACCAAGTGGCTTTTGCTAAATGTGAATCCCAGTTTTTAAAGGTTCCACCACCAAGTGCCTTTAGTGTAGTTTTTAACAAACCATTGTACCTTTCAATTTTCCCAGAGGCTGGTGCATGATATGGAATATGATATACCCACTCAATACCATGTTCTTTGGCCAAATTGTCTATAAGACTGTTTTTGAAATGAGTACCATTGTCTGATTCAATTCTTTCTGGCGTACCATGTCGCCAAAGGACTTGCTTTTCAAGGCCCAAGATAGTATTTCGGGCTGTAGCATGAGGTACAGCATATGTTTCCAACCATCCAGTGGTTGCTTCTACCATTGTAAGTACATAACGCTTACCTTGACGTGTTTGTGGAAGTGTAATATAATCAATCTGCCAAGCTTCTCCGTGCTTATACTTTAACCATCGCCCCCCATACCATACAGGCTTTAACCGTTTCGCTTGTTTGATTTCGGCGCAAGTTTCACATTCATGAATAACCTGTGAAATAGTGTCCATAGTTAAATCCACCCCTCGATCGCGAGCCCATTTATATGTTGCATCTCTACCTTGATGCCCTGAAGCATCATGGGCCCACCGAGCTAGGAAAAGTTCACCTTTATGTTGCCAGTCCAAGTCCACCTCAGCTACTTTAATCTTAGCAGCTTGATCCGCTTGTTGGTTGTTTAGATGTTCCTCGGTGGCTCGACTTTTAGGCACATGAGCATCTACATGCCGAACTTTCACAGGCAGGCTCTCTAGCCGAGCAGCAATGTCTTGCCACAGTGTGGCAGCCCAAATGGGTTTACCTCTACGCTGCCAGTTGCTTTTCTTCCATTGCTGTAGCCACCCCCACAAGGCATTTGCTACCATCCATGAGTCAGTATAGAGATAAAGTATTGGCCACTTCTCTTGTTCAGCAATGTCCAAAGCCAGCTGGATGGCTTTCACTTCTGCAAACTGACTCGATTCACCTTGTCCTTCAGTGGCTTCTGTAACTTGTCGTGTGGGACTCCACACAGCAGCTTTCCACCTTCGATGTTTTCCTACAAGACGACAGGATCCATCTGTGAACAGTGCATACTGCTTATCAGTCTCTGAAAGAGAATTATACGGTGGTGCTTCTTCAGCACGTTTTACTTCCTCCTCATCTGGAGACATCCCAAAGTCTTTGCTTTCTGGCCAGTCTGTAATCAATTCTAAGATCCCTGGGCGATTGGGACTTCCAATTCGAGCTCGTTGCGTGATCAATGCAATCCATTTACTCCACGTAACTTCGGTTGCATGATGTGGAGAGGGAACCGTCCCTTTGAACATCCAGCTCAGCACCGGCAGTCGAGGTGCCAGGAGGAGCTGTGCTTCAGTACCGATCACTTCTGAAGCAGCTCGAACTCCTTCATATGCTGCTAGTATCTCTTTTTCAGTTGGAGTATAGTTGGCCTCAGATCCTTTGTATCCTCGACTCCAAAAACCTAAGGGTCGACCTCGGGTTTCTCCTGGTGCTTTCTGCCAGAGGCTCCAGGTAAGTCCATTATCTCCGGCTGCGGTGTAGAGCACATTTTTAACATCTAGTCCAGTCCGAACTGGTCCAAGGGCCACCGCATGAGTTATCTCACGCTTAATTTGTTCAAAGGCTTGTCGTTGTTCAGGGCCCCACTCAAACTGGTTCTTTTTACGAGTCACTCGATAGAGAGGGCTCACAATGTGGCTGTAGTCAGGAATATGCATTCTCCAAAAACCTACAACGCCCAAGAAAGTCTGTGTCTCCTTTTTATTAGTAGGTGGAGACATTGCTGCAATTTTGTTGATCACATCCATTGGGATCTGACGACGGCCATCTTGCCATTTTATTCCTAAAAACTGGATCTCTCGTGCAGGTCCCTTGACCTTGCTTCGTTTTATGGCAAAACCAGCATCCAAAAGAATCTGAATTATTCTCTCACCTTTCTCGAAGACTTCTTTCGCTGTGTCGCCCCATACGATGATGTCATCAATATATTGCAAGTGTTCTGGAGCTTTACCTTGCTCCAGCGTGGTCTGGATCAGTCCATGGCAGATGGTAGGACTGTGTTTCCACCCCTGGGGCAAGCGATTCCACGTGTACTGGATGCCTCTCCAGGTGAAAGCAAACTGCGGCCTGCACTCTGCTGCTACAGGAATAGAGAAAAATGCATTAGCAATGTCAATTGTAGCATACCACTTAGCTGCCTTTGACTCCAGTTCAAATTGCAGTTCTAGCATGTCAGGCACAGCAGCACTCAGTGGTGGCGTAACTTCATTCAGGCCACGATAGTCCACAGTTAGTCTCCACTCGTCACTAGACTTACGCACTGGCCAGATTGGGCTGTTAAAAGGTGAGCGAGTCTTACTGATCACACCCTGGCTTTCCAATCGACGGATCAACTTCTGGATAGGAATCAAAGAGTCTCGGTTGGTGCGATATTGCCGGCGATGCACTGTCGTGGTAGCAATTGGCACCTGCTGATCGTCAACCATCAGCAGTCCTACAACAGAAGGATCATCTGAAAGACCAGGCAAATCAGACAGCTGTTCAATTTTCTCAGTGTCTACAGCTGCTATACCAAATGCCCACCTATACCCTTTTGGGTCCTTAAAATACCCTCTCTTGAGGTAGTCTATGCCAAGGATGCACGGAGCATCTGGACCAGTCACAATAGGATGCTTTTGCCAGTTTTTTCCAGTTAGGCTCATTTCAGCCTCTACAACAGTCAGTTCCTGGGATCCCCCAGTCACTCCAAAAATATTGATGGATTGCGTTCCTTTATAATTAGAAGGAATTATTGTGCACTGAGCACCAGTGTCCACTAAAGCTTTGT
The DNA here is from genome assembly GCF_964273445.1 of Streptopelia decaocto. Lineage (NCBI taxonomy): Eukaryota > Metazoa > Chordata > Aves > Columbiformes > Columbidae > Streptopelia > Streptopelia decaocto. The sequence goes on from NW_028114976.1 coordinate 15,090, forward strand.
ACTCCTGGGGGTGTGTTGTACCAGGCCATAGTATTTGTACAGTCCAATAAACTCTGTTATCCCTTTCCTCCACCTGGTTGGAGGCAGGGCACCTCTAATTTCTGTTTTGCACAGTCTCTGGGTGTGAATTAGAGGTTCCTTCAAGAGCATCAGAATCTCTTCTGCTCCTTTTGTAAACTGGAGCAGCCACCTTCCTAGGAGTTTTTCCTTTGATCTCACGTACTCGTTCTTGAAGTTCTGAGGTAGGTCTTCCATGCCACTTATTCATGTTTTCTCCCTGCTCATGTAGGAAGAACCACAGTGAACCTCTTTTTGTGGGCTGCCTCTGTCCTCTCTCTCGAGACTGGAAACGCCTTTTCCTAACAGCTGAAACATAGGTTTGTGCAGGTCGTGAATGGTATGTGTCTTCTCTGAGTTCTTTGATTTCTTGCAACAGCTTTTCAAACCGGTCATCAGATTTTTCACACAGTTTCTCTACAGCAGAGACACAAGCCCGTAGAGAACCAGCAAGGCTGTCCTCAAAGTTCCGGAGCTGCTCAATCACTTCAGTAATATCTTGTATACCTCGTGATGACCAGACCATTCCTGCCAATGACTTCGCATATGCCGGTGGTGCACTTTGTACAAATCTGCGCCACAGAGGTCGTGTGCAATTGATTCTATCTGGGTCTGTCCCCTCTTGGCTGTTTGGTTCAAAATAGATGATCTCTCGCACAGCTAATTCTCTCAGGAACTGAATACCTCTCTCCATAGTATTCCAGTTCCCTAACTTGGATATACAATCTTCCTTGTAGGGAAATCTTACTTTCATAGCTGCCAGGAGTCGGGCCCAGAGAGTAGTGGCATTAGACTCTCTTGAAATTGCCCTATCAATGGTGGAATCTCTTGACAGAGATCCCAGCTGCCTGGCTTCACCACCTTCCAATTCAATTGTTCCTGCCCCATTGTCCCAGCATCGGAGCAGCCAGGTTAAAATATTCTCGCCTTCACGACGACTAAAGTCTTTTCGCAGATCTCTCAGCTCACCTGGAGAAAAGGACCGAGTGATGGTCACTTCATCTCCTCCCTGTCCTGATGATGATGGCCCTTGGGTTGATGTTGGCCCTGTGCCATCATCTGCTGCACGGGTAGTCTTTCTAGTGACTTTCTTACAACCGGCAACTGATGCTGATATGGGTTTACCATCATTTGATTCACTTCCAGAGTCTGAATGACTGTCACAGTGGTTACTGTGGTTACAGCAGCAACAGTGCCCAGTGTGTGAAGAAAGGGGGGCTGCCTTAGCCTGTGAGGCTGGAGAAGTAACGTTATCAGCAATGTCCTTGGGCTGCGTAGGAGCCGTACCTTCAGCCTGCGAAGCCGCAGTTGGCGGGGGGGCAGTGGCAGCAGCTGCAGCCTTTGCTGCTTTGCTCTTTCTCGAGCGGCCAGGAGAGCTTTTTGCTAAAGCTTCCGAAGACGCATCGCAAATCTCAGGACAACAAAGAGACGCAAACCTCCTGTTGAACGCCATTTCTCTTAACAGAAGCACAAACTGACACACATTCAGCAAACCAGATAACACCATCACAGTTCTATCAAAACTCCAAGGATATTCAAAATTCTCTAAAACATTTGCGAACTCTCCTAGCGAAAAAACGAAAGTATTGTTAGTCAGCCTTTCTAAAGATTCGCTTGACCAATTAGCAAACACAGAGCCGTTCTGCTCTTTAATCTCTCCTGGAGGCTTTTCAAGGTAAAGCAGAAGCGAGTAGAAATTCATTAGCGGCTGCAGTATAATGAAATAAACCAGTGACAAACCACACAGTATCATCATAATCATTGTCCAGTTCCTTGTTGTTATATAATGAATACTTCGATTAAGAAAGAAAGCCCAACACAGATATGGAATCAGTGAGCACAAGGTAGAAAACAACTGATACAACTTATGCCATAACATCTTTAAATCAGTGTAATTCACTTTGCCTTAATACCACTAAATAATGTCCGAAGCAAACAGACGCGCGAGTATCACAACTCTATGAGTTGGCACCGTGCCAAGAAAACTGAAAGGTACGTTAGAGCAGTAGAAAAGCCAAAAATCTTCACATTTACCCCTTTCTCTGGCCCCACGTTGGGCGCCAATTTATCTGTCGAGGGTTAAGATTGCGGGGTGACAATAAAACCCTGGCAGATGTATTGTTAACCTCCTCTCCTCCCCACTTCCCCCGTTTTGCCCCTCCCTCTCCCCCCTTCCCACTAAGGACAGGCGATCGGGAGGGAAAGAAGGACAGAGAGAAGAGAGTTGGAAAAATTAAAGATATTTTACTAATGCTACTAATAAGAATAGAGAAAATAATACAAAATATACAAAACCAATCTTGAAAGTCTCAGCAACTGCAGAGCCGGCCACCAAAGTCCTGGATTAGACTCTGCAACCAAGCGGAGCTGGATTCAGTCTCTCACTAGGCCTCAGTTCTCAGGGACGACCAGCCAGATCCTCTCCTAAGGTCGGCCATAAGGAAAAAGGGAAAAGATCCTCGTGATCTCCCACTTTTATATGAAGTATTCACGTGAATGGAATGTTATACACAGTTGGTCAGTTTCTTGGTCACTTGTTTCTCATCGCCCCTCTCGCGAGATGTCCATCCATGCTTATCAATATGTTTGCATTCCATTGCTAGGTTTACCAAAACATGGGTCTGGTTCTCCAGGAAAATGCAGTTAATATGAAGGCTTTAGCTGACAGGCAAAATTCACTGAAAGAGAAACTTGTTTTTAGCAAAACCAGGACACATGTGGACATGGATTTTGAAAATTCTAGAGAGAATTTTAAAAGCTTCAACAGAATTTCAACAATTTTGAGAGGGATTTGAAAAGTTTCAATGGGAATGGGAAGAATTGGGACAAAAATTGGAAAATTTTTAAGAGACTTTGAAAAAATTTCAACTGGAATTTTAGCAATTTTTTGACGTGAAATTGTAAACATGTGGCCATGGATTTTGAAAATTCTAGAGAGAATTTTAAAAGCTTCAACAGAATTTCAACAATTTTGAGAGGGATTTGAAAAGTTTCAATGGGAATGGGAAGAATTGGGACAAAAATTGGAAAATTTTTAAGGGACTTTTAAAAAATTTCAACTGGAATTTTAGCAATTTTTTTATCTGAAATTGTAAACATGTGGCCATGGATTTTGAAAATTCTAGAGAGAATTTTAAAAGCTTCAAGAGAATTTCAACAATTTTGAGAGGGATTTGAAAAGTTTCAATGGGAATGGGAAGAATTGGGACAAAAATTGGAAAATTTTTAAGGGACTTTGAAAAAATTTCAACTGGAATTTTAGCAATTATTTGACGTGAAATTGTAAACATGTGGACATGGATTTTGAAAATTCTAGAGAGAATTTTAAAAGCTTCAACAGAATTTCAACAATTTTGAGAGGGATTTGAAAAGTTTCAATGGGAATGGGAAGAATTGGGACAAAAATTGGAAAATTTTTAAGAGACTTTGAAAAAATTTCAACTGGAATTTTAGCAATTTTTTGACGTGAAATTGTAAACATGTGGACATGGATTTTGAAAATTCTAGAGAGAATTTTAAAAGCTTCAAGAGAATTTCAACAATTTTGAGAGGGATTTGAAAAGTTTCAATGGGAATGGGAAGAATTGGGACAAAAATTGGAAATCTTTTCAGGGACTTTGAAAAAATTTCAACTGGAATTTTAGCCATTTTTTGACGTGAAATTGTAAACATGTGGACATGGATTTTGAAAATTCTAGAGAGAATTTTAAAAGCTTCAACAGAATTTCAACAATTTTGAGAGGGATTTGAAAAGTTTCAATGGGAATGGGAAGAATTGGGACAAAAATTGGAAAATTTTTAAGGGACTTTGAAAAAATTTCAACTGGAATTTTAGCAATTTTTTTATGTGAAATTGTAAACATGTGGCCATGGATTTTGAAAATTCTAGAGAGAATTTTAAAAGCTTCAACAGAATTTCAACAATTTTGAGAGGGATTTGAAAAGTTTCAATGGGAATGGGAAGAATTGGGACAAAAATTGGAAAATTTTTAAGGGACTTTGAAAAAATTTCGACTGGAATTTTAACCATTTTTTTATGAGAAATTGTAAACATGTGGACATGGATTTTGAAAATTCTAGAGAGAATTTTAAAAGCTTCAAGAGAATTTCAACAATTTTGAGAGGGATTTGAAAAGTTTCAATGGGAATGGGAAGAATTGGGACAAAAATTGGAAAACTTTTAAGGGACTTTGAAAAAATTTCAACTGGAATTTTAGCAATTATTTGACGTGAAATTGTAAACATGTGGCCATGGATTTTGAAAATTCTAGAGAGAATTTTAAAAGCTTCAAAAGAATTTCAACAATTTTGAGAGGGATTTGAAAAGTTTCAATGGGAATGGGAAGAATTGGGACAAAAATTGGAAAATCTTTAAGGGACTTTGAAAAAATTTCGACTGGAATTTTAACCATTTTTTTATGAGAAATTGTAAACATGTGGACATGGATTTTGAAAATTCTAGAGAGAATTTTAAAAGCTTCAAGAGAATTTCAACAATTTTGAGAGGGATTTGAAAAGTTTCAATGGGAATGGGAAGAATTGGGACAAAAATTGGAAAATTTTTAAGGGACTTTGAAAAAATTTCAACTGGAATTTTAGCAATTATTTGACGTGAAATTGTAAACATGTGGACATGGATTTTGAAAATTCTAGAGAGAATTTTAAAAGCTTCAACAGAATTTCAACAATTTTGAGAGGGATTTGAAAAGTTTCAGTGGGAATGGGAAGAATTGGGACAAATATTGGAAAATATTTTAGGGACTTTGAAAAAATTTCAACTGGAATTTTAGCCATTTTTTGACGTGAAATTGTAAACATGTGGACATGGATTTTGAAAATTCTAGAGAGAATTTTAAAAGTTTCAAGAGAATTTCAACAATTTTGAGAGGGATTTGAAAAGTTTCAATGGGAATGGGAAGAATTGGGACAAAAATTGGAAAATTTTTAAGGGACTTTGAAAAAATTTCAACTGGAATTTTAGCCATTTTTTGACGTGAAATTGTAAACATGTGGCCATGGATTTTGAAAATTCTAGAGAGAATTTTAAAAGCTTCAAGAGAATTTCAACAATTTTGAGAGGGATTTGAAAAGTTTCAATGGGAATGGGAAGAATTGGGACAAAAATTGGAAAATTTTTAAGGGACTTTGAAAAAATTTCAACTGGAATTTTAGCCATTTTTTGACGTGAAATTGTAAACATGTGGCCATGGATTTTGAAAATTCTAGAGAGAATTTTAAAAGCTTCAAGAGAATTTCAACAATTTTGAGAGGGATTTGAAAAGTTTCAATGGGAATGGGAAGAATTGGGACAAAAATTGGAAAATTTTTAAGGGACTTTGAAAAAATTTCAACTGGAATTTTAGCAATTATTTGACGTGAAATTGTAAACATGTGGCCATGGATTTTGAAAATTCTAGAGAGAATTTTAAAAGCTTCAAGAGAATTTCAACAATTTTGAGAGGGATTTGAAAAGTTTCAATGGGATTGGGAAGAATTGGGACAAAAATTGGAAAATTTTTAAGGGACTTTGAAAAAATTTCAACTGGAATTTTAGCAATATTTTTATGAGAAATTGTAAACATGTGGACATGGATTTTGAAAATTCTAAAGAGAATTTTAAAAGCTTCAAGAGAATTTCAACAATTTTGAGAGGGATTTGAAAAGTTTCAATGGGAATGGGAAGAATTGGGACAAAAATTGGAAAACTTTTCAGGGACTTTGAAAAAATTTCAACTGGAATTTTAGCCATTTTTTGACGTGAAATTGTAAACATGTGGCCATGGATTTTGAAAATTCTAGAGAGAATTTTAAAAGCTTCAACAGAATTTCAACAATTTTGAGAGGGATTTGAAAAGTTTCCATGGGAATGGGAAGAATTGGGACAAAAATTGGAAAATTTTGAAGGGACTTTGAAAAAATTTCAACTGGAATTTTAGCAATTTTTTGACGTGAAATTGTAAACATGTGGCCATGGATTTTGAAAATTCTAGAGAGAATTTTAAAAGCTTCAAGAGAATTTCAACAATTTTGAGAGGGATTTGAAAAGTTTCAATGGGAATGGGAAGAATTGGGACAAAAATTGGAAAATTTTTAAGGGACTTTGAAAAAATTTCAACTGGAATTTTAGCCATTTTTTTATGAGAAATTGTAAACATGTGGACATGGATTTTGAAAATTCTAGAGAGAATTTTAAAAGCTTCAACAGAATTTCAACAATTTTGAGAGGGATTTGAAAAGTTTCAATGGGAATGGGAAGAATTGGGACAAAAATTGGAAAATTTTTAAGGGACTTTGAAAAATTTCAACTGGAATTTTAGCAATTATTTGACGTGAAATTGTAAACATGTGGCCATGGATTTTGAAAATTCTAGAGAGAATTTTAAAAGCTTCAAGAGAATTTCAACAATTTTGAGAGGGATTTGAAAAGTTTCAATGGGAATGGGAAGAATTGGGACAAAAATTGGAAAATTTTTAAGGGACTTTGAAAAAATTTCAACTGGAATTTTAGCCATTTTTTGACGTGAAATTGTAAACATGTGGCCATGGATTTTGAAAATTCTAGAGAGAATTTTAAAAGCTTCAAGAGAATTTCAACAATTTTGAGAGGGATTTGAAAAGTTTCAATGGGAATGGGAAGAATTGGGACAAAAATTGGAAAATTTTTAAGGGACTTTGAAAAAATTTCAACTGGAATTTTAGCAATTATTTGACGTGAAATTGTAAACATGTGGACATGGATTTTGAAAGTTCTAGAGAGAATTTTAAAAGTTTCAAGAGAATTTCAACAATTTTGAGAGGGATTTGAAAAGTTTCAATGGGAATGGGAAGAATTGGGACAAAAATTGGAAAATTTTTAAGGGACTTTGAAAAAATTTCAACTGGAATTTTAGCCATTTTTTGACGTGAAATTGTAAACATGTGGCCATGGATTTTGAAAATTCTAGAGAGAATTTTAAAAGGTTCAAGAGAATTTCAACAATTTTGAGAGGGATTTGAAAAGTTTCAATGGGAATGGGAAGAATTGGGACAAAAATTGGAAAATTTTTAAGGGACTTTGAAAAAATTTGAACTGGAATTTTAGCAATATTTTTATGAGAAATTGTAAACATGTGGACATGGATTTTGAAAATTCTAAAGAGAATTTTAAAAGCTTCAAGAGAATTTCAACAATTTTGAGAGGGATTTGAAAAGTTTCAATGGGAATGGGAAGAATTGGGACAAAAATTGGAAAATTTTTAAGGGACTTTGAAAAAATTTCAACTGGAATTTTAGCAATTTTTTGACGTGAAATTGTAAACATGTGGCCATGGATTTTGAAAATTCTAGAGAGAATTTTAAAAGCTTCAACAGAATTTCAACAATTTTGAGAGGGATTTGAAAAGTTTCCATGGGAATGGGAAGAATTGGGACAAAAATTGGAAAACTTTCAGGGACTTTGAAAAAATTTCAACTGGAATTTTAGCCATTTTGTTACGTGAAATTGTAAACATGTGGCCATGGATTTTGAAAATTCTAGAGAGAATTTTAAAAGCTTCAACAGAATTTCAACAATTTTGAGAGGGATTTGAAAAGTTTCAATGGCAATGGGAAGAATTGGGACAAAAATTGGAAAATTTTGAAGGGACTTTGAAAAAATTTCAACTGGAATTTTAGCAATTTTTTGACGTGAAATTGTAAACATGTGGCCATGGATTTTGAAAATTCTAGAGAGAATTTTAAAAGCTTCAAGAGAATTTCAACAATTTTGAGAGGGATTTGAAAAGTTTCAATGGGAATGGGAAGAATTGGGACAAAAATTGGAAAATTTTTAAGGGACTTTGAAAAAATTTCAACTGGAATTTTAGCCATTTTTTTATGAGAAATTGTAAACATGTGGACATGGATTTTGAAAATTCTAGAGAGAATTTTAAAAGCTTCAACAGAATTTCAACAATTTTGAGAGGGATTTGAAAAGTTTCAATGGGAATGGGAAGAATTGGGACAAAAATTGGAAAATTTTTAAGGGACTTTGAAAAAATTTCAACTGGAATTTTAGCAATTATTTGACGTGAAATTGTAAACATGTGGCCATGGATTTTGAAAATTCTAGAGAGAATTTTAAAAGTTTCAAGAGAATTTCAACAATTTTGAGAGGGATTTGAAAAGTTTCAATGGGAATGGGAAGAATTGGGACAAAAATTGGAAAATTTTTAAGGGACTTTGAAAAAATTTCAACTGGAATTTTAGCCATTTTTTGACGTGAAATTGTAAACATGTGGCCATGGATTTTGAAAATTCTAGAGAGAATTTTAAAAGCTTCAAGAGAATTTCAACAATTTTGAGAGGGATTTGAAAAGTTTCAATGGGAATGGGAAGAATTGGGACAAAAATTGGAAAATTTTTCAGGGACTTTGAAAAAATTTCAACTGGAATTTTAGCCATTTTTTGACGTGAAATTGTAAACATGTGGACATGGATTTTGAAAATTCTAGAGAGAATTTTAAAAGCTTCAAGAGAATTTCAACAATTTTGAGAGGGATTTGAAAAGTTTCAATGGGAATGGGAAGAATTGGGACAAAAATTGGAAAATTTTTAAGGGACTTTGAAAAAATTTCAACTGGAATTTTAGCAATTATTTGACGTGAAATTGTAAACATGTGGCCATGGATTTTGAAAATTCTAGAGAGAATTTTAAAAGCTTCAAGAGAATTTCAACAATTTTGAGAGGGATTTGAAAAGTTTCAATGGGAATGGGAAGAATTGGGACAAAAATGGGAAAATTTTTAAGGGACTTTGAAAAAATTTCAACTGGAATTTTAGCAATTTTTTTATGAGAAATTGTAAACATGTGGACATGGATTTTGAAAATTCTAGAGAGAATTTTAAAAGCTTCAAGAGAATTTCAACAATTTTGAGAGGGATTTGAAAAGTTTCAATGGGAATGGGAAGAATTGGGACAAAAATTGGAAAATTTTTAAGGGACTTTGAAAAAATTTCAACTGGAATTTTAGCAATTTTTTGACGTGAAATTGTAAACATGTGGCCATGGATTTTGAAAATTCTAGAGAGAATTTTAAAAGCTTCAAGAGAATTTCAACAATTTTGAGAGGGATTTGAAAAGTTTCAATGGGAATGGGAAGAATTGGGACAAAAATTGGAAAACTTTTCAGGGACTTTGAAAAAATTTCAACTGGAATTTTAGCCATTTTGTTACGTGAAATTGTAAACATGTGGCCATGGATTTTGAAAATTCTAGAGAGAATTTTAAAAGCTTCAACAGAATTTCAACAATTTTGAGAGGGATTTGAAAAGTTTCAATGGCAATGGGAAGAATTGGGACAAAAATTGGAAAATTTTTAAGGGACTTTGAAAAAATTTCAACTGGAATTTTAGCAATTTTTTGACGTGAAATTGTAAACATGTGGCCATGGATTTTGAAAATTCTAGAGAGAATTTTAAAAGCTTCAAGAGAATTTCAACAATTTTGAGAGGGATTTGAAAAGTTTCAATGGGAATGGGAAGAATTGGGACAAAAATTGGAAAATTTTTAAGGGACTTTGAAAAAATTTCAACTGGAATTTTAGCCATTTTTTTATGAGAAATTGTAAACATGTGGACATGGATTTTGAAAATTCTAGAGAGAATTTTAAAAGCTTCAACAGAATTTCAACAATTTTGAGAGGGATTTGAAAAGTTTCAATGGGAATGGGAAGAATTGGGACAAAAATTGGAAAATTTTTAAGGGACTTTGAAAAAATTTCAACTGGAATTTTAGCAATTATTTGACGTGAAATTGTAAACATGTGGCCATGGATTTTGAAAATTCTAGAGAGAATTTTAAAAGCTTCAAGAGAATTTCAACAATTTTGAGAGGGATTTGAAAAGTTTCAATGGGAATGGGAAGAATTGGGACAAAAATTGGAAAATTTTTAAGGGACTTTGAAAAAATTTCAACTGGAATTTTAGCCATTTTTTGACGTGAAATTGTAAACATGTGGACATGGATTTTGAAAATTCTAGAGAGAATTTTAAAAGCTTCAACAGAATTTCAACAATTTTGAGAGGGATTTGAAAAGTTTCAATGGGAATGGGAAGAATTGGGACAAAAATTGGAAAATTTTTAAGGGACTTTGAAAAAATTTCAACTGGAATTTTAGCAATTATTTGACGTGAAATTGTAAACATGTGGCCATGGATTTTGAAAATTCTAGAGAGAATTTTAAAAGCTTCAAGAGAATTTCAACAATTTTGAGAGGGATTTGAAAAGTTTCAATGGGAATGGGAAGAATTGGGACAAAAATTGGAAAATTTTTAAGGGACTTTGAAAAAATTTGAACTGGAATTTTAGCAATTTTTTTATGTGAAATTGTAAACATGTGGCCATGGATTTTGAAAATTCTAGAGAGAATTTTAAAAGCTTCAACAGAATTTCAACAATTTTGAGAGGGATTTGAAAAGTTTCAATGGGAATGGGAAGAATTGGGACAAAAATTGGAAAATTTTTAAGGGACTTTGAAAAAATTTCAACTGGAATTTTAGCAATATTTTTATGAGAAATTGTAAACATGTGGCCATGGATTTTGAAAATTCTAGAGAGAATTTTAAAAGCTTCAACAGAATTTCAACAATTTTGAGAGGGATTTGAAAAGTTTCAATGGGAATGGGAAGAATTGGGACAAAAATTGGAAAATTTTTAAGGGACTTTGAAAAAATTTGAACTGGAATTTTAGCAATATTTTTATGAGAAATTGTGAACATGTGGACATGGATTTTGAAAATTCTAGAGAGAATTTTAAAAGCTTCAACAGAATTTCAACAATTTTGAGAGGGATTTGAAAAGTTTCAATGGGAATGGGAAGAATTGGGACAAAAATTGGAAAATTTTTAAGGGACTTTGAAAAAATTTCAACTGGAATTTTAGCAATTTTTTGACGTGAAATTGTAAACATGTGGACATGGATTTTGAAAATTCTAGAGAGAATTTTAAAAGTTTCAACAGAATTTCAACAATTTTGAGAGGGATTTGAAAAGTTTCAATGGGAATGGGAAGAATTGGGACAAAAATTGGAAAATTTTTAAGGGACTTTGAAAAAATTTCAACTGGAATTTTAGCAATTTTTTGACGTGAAATTGTAAACATGTGGACATGGATTTTGAAAATTCTAGAGAGAATTTTAAAAGCTTCAACAGAATTTCAACAATTTTGAGAGGGATTTGAAAAATTTCAATGGGAATGGGGAGAATTGGGACAAAAATTGGAAAATTTTTAAGGGACTTTTAAAAAATTTCAACTGGAATTTTAGCAATTTTTTTATCTGAAATTGTAAACATGTGGCCATGGATTTTGAAAATTCTAGAGAGAATTTTAAAAGCTTCAACAGAATTTCAACAATTTTGAGAGGGATTTGAAAAGTTTCAATGGGAATGGGAAGAATTGGGACAAAAATTGGAAAATTTTTCAGGGACTTTGAAAAAATTTCAACTGGAATTTTAGCAATTTTTTGACGTGAAATTGTAAACATGTGGACATGGATTTTGACAATTCTAGAGAGAATTTAAAAAGCTTCAACAGAATTTCAACAATTTTGAGAGGGATTTGAAAAGTTTCAATGGGAATGGGAAGAATTGGGACAAAAATTGGAAAATTTTTAAGGGACTTTGAAAAAATTCAACTGGAATTTTAGCAATTTTTTTATGTGAAATTGTAAACATGTGGCCATGGATTTTGAAAATTCTAGAGAGAATTTTAAAAGCTTCAAGAGAATTTCAACAATTTTGAGAGGGATTTGAAAAGTTTCAATGGGAATGGGAAGAATTGGGACAAAAATTGGAAAATTTTTAAGGGACTTTGAAAAAATTTCAACTGGAATTTTAGCAATTTTTTGACGTGAAATTGTAAACATGTGGACATGGATTTTGAAAATTCTAGAGAGAATTTTAAAAGCTTCAAGAGAATTTCAACAATTTTGAGAGGGATTTGAAAAGTTTCAATGGGAATGGGAAGAATTGGGACAAAAATTGGAAAATTTTTAAGGGACTTTGAAAAAATTTCAACTGGAATTTTAGCAATTATTTGACGTGAAATTGTAAACATGTGGCCATGGATTTTGAAAATTCTAGAGAGAATTTTAAAAGCTTCAAGAGAATTTCAACAATTTTGAGAGGGATTTGAAAAGTTTCCATGGGAATGGGAAGAATTGGGACAAAAATTGGAAAATTTTGAAGGGACTTTGAAAAAATTTCAACTGGAATTTTAGCAATTTTTTGACGTGAAATTGTAAACATGTGGCCATGGATTTTCAAAATTCTAGAGAGAATTTTAAAAGGTTCAAGAGAATTTCAACAATTTTGAGAGGGATTTGAAAAGTTTCAATGGGAATGGGAAGAATTGGGACAAAAATTGGAAAATTTTTAAGGGACTTTGAAAAAATTTGAACTGGAATTTTAGCAATATTTTTATGAGAAATTGTAAACATGTGGACATGGATTTTGAAAATTCTAAAGAGAATTTTAAAAGCTTCAAGAGAATTTCAACAATTTTGAGAGGGATTTGAAAAGTTTCAATGGGAATGGGAAGAATTGGGACAAAAATTGGAAAATTTTTAAGGGACTTTGAAAAAATTTCAACTGGAATTTTAGCCATTTTTTGACGTGAAATTGTAAACATGTGGCCATGGATTTTGAAAATTCTAGAGAGAATTTTAAAAGCTTCAACAGAATTTCAACAATTTTGAGAGGGATTTGAAAAGTTTCCATGGGAATGGGAAGAATTGGGACAAAAATTGGAAAACTTTTCAGGGACTTTGAAAAAATTTCAACTGGAATTTTAGCCATTTTGTTACGTGAAATTGTAAACATGTGGCCATGGATTTTGAAAATTCTAGAGAGAATTTTAAAAGCTTCAACAGAATTTCAACAATTTTGAGAGGGATTTGAAAAGTTTCAATGGCAATGGGAAGAATTGGGACAAAAATTGGAAAATTTTGAAGGGACTTTGAAAAAATTTCAACTGGAATTTTAGCAATTTTTTGACGTGAAATTGTAAACATGTGGCCATGGATTTTGAAAATTCTAGAGAGAATTTTAAAAGCTTCAAGAGAATTTCAACAATTTTGAGAGGGATTTGAAAAGTTTCAATGGGAATGGGAAGAATTGGGACAAAAATTGGAAAATTTTTAAGGGACTTTGAAAAAATTTCAACTGGAATTTTAGCCATTTTTTTATGAGAAATTGTAAACATGTGGACATGGATTTTGAAAATTCTAGAGAGAATTTTAAAAGCTTCAACAGAATTTCAACAATTTTGAGAGGGATTTGAAAAGTTTCAATGGGAATGGGAAGAATTGGGACAAAAATTGGAAAATTTTTAAGGGACTTTGAAAAAATTTCAACTGGAATTTTAGCAATTATTTGACGTGAAATTGTAAACATGTGGCCATGGATTTTGAAAATTCTAGAGAGAATTTTAAAAGCTTCAAGAGAATTTCAACAATTTTGAGAGGGATTTGAAAAGTTTCAATGGGAATGGGAAGAATTGGGACAAAAATTGGAAAATTTTTAAGGGACTTTGAAAAAATTTCAACTGGAATTTTAGCCATTTTTTGACGTGAAATTGTAAACATGTGGCCATGGATTTTGAAAATTCTAGAGAGAATTTTAAAAGCTTCAAGAGAATTTCAACAATTTTGAGAGGGATTTGAAAAGTTTCAATGGGAATGGGAAGAATTGGGACAAAAATTGGAAATTTTTAAGGGACTTTGAAAAAATTTCAACTGGAATTTTAGCAATTATTTGACGTGAAATTGTAAACATGTGGCCATGGATTTTGAAAATTCTAGAGAGAATTTTAAAAGCTTCAAGAGAATTTCAACAATTTTGAGAGGGATTTGAAAAGTTTCAATGGGAATGGGAAGAATTGGGACAAAAATTGGAAAATTTTTAAGGGACTTTGAAAAAATTTGAACTGGAATTTTAGCAATTTTTTTATGTGAAATTGTAAACATGTGGCCATGGATTTTGAAAATTCTAGAGAGAATTTTAAAAGCTTCAACAGAATTTCAACAATTTTGAGAGGGATTTGAAAAGTTTCAATGGGAATGGGAAGAATTGGGACAAAAATTGGAAAATTTTTAAGGGACTTTGAAAAAATTTCAACTGGAATTTTAGCAATATTTTTATGAGAAATTGTGAACATGTGGACATGGATTTTGAAAATTCTAGAGAGAATTTTAAAAGCTTCAACAGAATTTCAACAATTTTGAGAGGGATTTGAAAAGTTTCAATGGGAATGGGAAGAATTGGGACAAATATTTGAAAATTTTTAAGGGACTTTGAAAAAATTTCAACTGGAATTTTAGCAATTTTTTGACGTGAAATTGTAAACATGTGGACATGGATTTTGAAAATTCTAGAGAGAATTTTAAAAGTTTCAAGAGAATTTCAACAATTTTGAGAGGGATTTGAAAAGTTTCAATGGGAATGGGAAGAATTGGGACAAAAATTGGAAAATTTTTAAGGGACTTTGAAAAAATTTCAACTGGAATTTTAGCAATTTTTTGACGTGAAATTGTAAACATGTGGACATGGATTTTGAAAATTCTAGAGAGAATTTTAAAAGCTTCAACAGAATTTCAACAATTTTGAGAGGGATTTGAAAAATTTCAATGGGAATGGGGAGAATTGGGACAAAAATTGGAAAATTTTTAAGGGACTTTTAAAAAATTTCAACTGGAATTTTAGCAATTTTTTTATCTGAAATTGTAAACATGTGGCCATGGATTTTGAAAATTCTAGAGAGAATTTTAAAAGCTTCAACAGAATTTCAACAATTTTGAGAGGGATTTGAAAAGTTTCAATGGGAATGGGAAGAATTGGGACAAAAATTGGAAAATTTTTCAGGGACTTTGAAAAAATTTCAACTGGAATTTTAGCAATTTTTTGACGTGAAATTGTAAACATGTGGCCATGGATTTTGAAAATTCTAGAGAGAATTTTAAAAGCTTCAACAGAATTTCAACAATTTTGAGAGGGATTTGAAAAGTTTCAATGGGAATGGGAAGAATTGGGACAAAAATTGGAAAATTTTTAAGGGACTTTGAAAAAATTCAACTGGAATTTTAGCAATTTTTTTATGTGAAATTGTAAACATGTGGACATGGATTTTGAAAATTCTAGACAGAATTTTAAAAGCTTCAACAGAATTTCAACAATTTTGAGAGGGATTTGAAAAGTTTCCATGGGAATGGGAAGAATTGGGACAAAAATTGGAAAATTTTTAAGGGACTTTTAAAAAATTTCAACTGGAATTTTAGCAATTATTTGACGTGAAATTGTAAACATGTGGACATGGATTTTGAAAATTCTAGAGAGAATTTTAAAAGCTTCAACAGAATTTCAACAATTTTGAGAGGGATTTGAAAAGTTTCAATGGGAATGGGAAGAATTGGGACAAAAATTGGAAAATTTTTAAGGGACTTTGAAAAAATTTCAACTGGAATTTTAGCCATTTTTTTATGTGATATTGTAAACATGTGGCCATGGATTTTGAAAATTCTAGAGAGAATTTTAAAAGCTTCAAGAGAATTTCAACAATTTTGAGAGGGATTTGAAAAGTTTCAATGGGAATGGGAAGAATTGGGACAAAAATTGGAAAATTTTTCAGGGACTTTGAAAAAATTTCAACTGGAATTTTAGCCATTTTTTGACGTGAAATTGTAAACATGTGGACATGGATTTTGAAAATTCTAGAGAGAATTTTAAAAGCTTCAAGAGAATTTCAACAATTTTGAGAGGGATTTGAAAAGTTTCAATGGGAATGGGAAGAATTGGGACAAAAATTGGAAAATTTTTAAGGGACTTTGAAAAAATTTCAACTGGAATTTTAGCAATTTTTTTATGTGAAATTGTAAACATGTGGACATGGATTTTGAAAATTCTAGAGAGAATTTTAAAAGCTTCAAGAGAATTTCAACAATTTTGAAAGGGATTTGAAAAGTTTCCATGGGAATGGGAAGAATTGGGACAAAAATTGGAAAATTTTTAAGGGACTTTGAAAAAATTTCAACTGGAATTTTAGCAATTATTTGACGTGAAATTGTAAACATGTGGACATGGATTTTGAAAATTCTAGAGAGAATTTTAAAAGCTTCAACAGAATTTCAACAATTTTGAGAGGGATTTGAAAAGTTTCAATGGGAATGGGAAGAATTGGGACAAAAATTGGAAAATTTTTAAGGGACTTTGAAAAAATTTCAACTGGAATTTTAGCAATTATTTGACGTGAAATTGTAAACATGTGGCCATGGATTTTGAAAATTCTAGAGAGAATTTTAAAAGCTTCAAGAGAATTTCAACAATTTTGAGAGGGATTTGAAAAGTTTCCATGGGAATGGGAAGAATTGGGACAAAAATTGGAAAATTTTGAAGGGACTTTGAAAAAATTTCAACTGGAATTTTAGCAATTTTTTTATGTGAAATTGTAAACATGTGGACATGGATTTTCAAAATTCTAGAGAGAATTTTAAAAGCTTCAAGAGAATTTCAACAATTTTGAGAGGGATTTGAAAAGTTTCAATGGGAATGGGAAGAATTGGGACAAAAATTGGAAAATTTTGAAGGGACTTTGAAAAAATTTCAACTGGAATTTTAGCAATATTTTTATGAGAAATTGTGAACATGTGGACATGGATTTTGAAAATTCTAGAGAGAATTTAAAAAGCTTCAACAGAATTTCAACAATTTTGAGAGGGATTTGAAAAGTTTCAATGGGAATGGGAAGAATTGGGACAAAAATTGGAAAATTTTTAAGGGACTTTGAAAAAATTTCAACTGGAATTTTAGCAATTTTTTTATGTGAAATTGTTAACATGTGGACATGGATTTTGAAAATTCTAGAGAGAATTTTAAAAGCTTCAACAGAATTTCAACAATTTTGAGAGGGATTTGAAAAGTTTCAATGGGAATGGGAAGAATTGGGACAAAAATTGGAAAATTTTTAAGGGACTTTGAAAAAATTTCAACTGGAATTTTAGCAATTTTTTGACGTGAAATTGTAAACATGTGGACATGGATTTTGAAAATTCTAGAGAGAATTTTAAAAGCTTCAACAGAATTTCAACAATTTTGAGAGGGATTTGAAAAGTTTCCATGGGAATGGGAAGAATTGGGACAAAAATTGGAAAATTTTTCAGGGACTTTGAAAAAATTTCAACTGGAATTTTAGCCATTTTTTTATGTGATATTGTAAACATGTGGACATGGATTTTGAAAATTCTAGAGAGAATTTTAAAAGCTTCAACAGAATTTCAACAATTTTGAGAGGGATTTGAAAAGTTTCAATGGGAATGGGAAGAATTGGGACAAAAATTGGAAAATTTTTAAGGGACTTTGAAAAAATTTCAACTGGAATTTTAGCAATTTTTTGACGTGAAATTGTAAACATGTGGACATGGATTTTGAAAATTCTAGAGAGAATTTAAAAAGCTTCAACAGAATTTCAACAATTTTGAGAGGGATTTGAAAAGTTTCAATGGGAATGGGAAGAATTGGGACAAAAATTGGAAAATTTTGAAGGGACTTTGAAAAAATTTCAACTGGAATTTTAGCAATTATTTGACGTGAAATTGTAAACATGTGGACATGGATATTGACAATTCTAGAGAGAATTTAAAAAGCTTCAACAGAATTTCAACAATTTTGAGAGGGATTTGAAAAGTTTCAATGGGAATGGGAAGAATTGGGACAAAAATTGGAAAATTTTTAAGGGACTTTGAAAAAATTCAACTGGAATTTTAGCAATTTTTTTATGTGAAATTGTAAACATGTGGACATGGATTTTGAAAATTCTAGACAGAATTTTAAAAGCTTCAACAGAATTTCAACAATTTTGAGAGGGATTTGAAAAGTTTCCATGGGAATGGGAAGAAATGGGACAAAAATTGGAAAATTTTTAAGGGACTTTTTAAAAATTTCAACTGGAATTTTAGCAATTTTTTTATGTGAAATTGTAAACATGTGGACATGGATTTTGAAAATTCTAGGGAGAATTTTAAAAGCTTCAACAGAATTTCAACAATTTTGAGAGGGATTTGAAAAGTTTCCATGGGAATGGGAAGAGTTGGGACAAAAATTGGAAAATTTTTAAGGGACTTTGAAAAAATTTCAGCTGGAATTTTAGCAATTTTTTTATGTGAAATTGTAAACATGTGGACATGGATTTTGAAAATTCTAGAGAGAATTTTAAAAGCTTCAAGAGAATTTCAACAATTTTGAGAGGGATTTGAAAAGTTTCAATGGGAATGGGAAGAATTGGGACAAAAATTGGAAAATTTTTCAGGGACTTTGAAAAAATTTCAACTGGAATTTTAGCCATTTTTTGACGTGAAATTGTAAACATGTGGACATGGATTTTGAAAATTCTAGAGAGAATTTTAAAAGTTTCAAGAGAATTTCAACAATTTTGAAAGGGATTTCAAAAGTTTCAATGGGAATGGGAAGAATTGGGACAAAAATTGGAAAATTTTTAAGGGACTTTGAAAAAATTTCAACTGGAATTTTAGCAATTTTTTTATGTGAAATTGTAAACATGTGGACATGGATTTTGAAAATTCTAGAGAGAATTTTAAAAGCTTCAACAGAATTTCAACAATTTTGAGAGGGATTTGAAACTTTCAATGGGAATGGGAAGAATTGGGACAAAAATTGGAAAATTTTTAAGGGACTTTTAAAAAATTTCAACTGGAATTTTAGCAATTTTTTTATCTGAAATTGTAAACATGTGGCCATGGATTTTGAAAATTCTAGAGAGAATTTAAAAAGCTTCAACAGAATTTCAACAATTTTGAGAGGGATTTGAAAAGTTTCAATGGGAATGGGAAGAATTGGGACAAAAATTGGAAAATTTTTAAGGGACTTTGAAAAAATTTCAACTGGAATTTTAGCCATTTTTTTATGAGAAATTGTAAACATGTGGACATGGATTTTGAAAATTCTAGAGAGAATTTTAAAAGCTTCAACAGAATTTCAACAATTTTGAGAGGGATTTGAAAAGTTTCAATGGGAATGGGAAGAGTTGGGACAAAAATTGGAAAATTTTTAAGGGACTTTGAAAAAATTTCAACTGGAATTTTAGTGATTTTTTGACGTGAAATTGTAAACATGTGGCCATGGATTTTGAAAATTCTAGAGAGAATTTTAAAAGCTTCAAGAGAATTTCAACAATTTTGAGAGGGATTTGAAAAGTTTCAATGGGAATGGGAAGAATTGGGACAAAAATTGGAGAATTTTTAAGGGACTTTGAAAAAATTTCAACTGGAATTTTAGCCATTTTGTTACGTGAAATTGTAAACATGTGGACATGGATTTTGAAAATTCTAGAGAGAATTTTAAAAGCTTCAACAGAATTTCAACAATTTTGAGAGGGATTTGAAAAGTTTCAATGGGAATGGGAAGAATTGGGACAAAAATTGGAAAATTTTTAAGGGACTTTGAAAAAATTTCAACTGGAATTTTAGCAATTTTTTGACGTGAAATTGTAAACATGTGGACATGGATTTTGACAATTCTAGAGAGAATTTAAAAAGCTTCAACAGAATTTCAACAATTTTGAGAGGGATTTGAAAAGTTTCAATGGGAATGGGAAGAATTGGGACAAAAATTGGAAAATTTTTAAGGGACTTTGAAAAAATTTCAACTGGAATTTTAGCCATTTTTTTACGTGAAATTGTAAACATGTGGCCATGGATTTTGAAAATTCTAGAGAGAATTTTAAAAGCTTCAACAGAATTTCAACAATTTTGAGAGGGATTTGAAAAGTTTCAATGGGAATGGGAAGAATTGGGACAAAAATTGGAAAATTTTTAAGGGACTTTTAAAAAATTTCAACTGGAATTTTAGCAATTTTTTTATCTGAAATTGTAAACATGTGGCCATGGATTTTGAAAATTCTAGAGAGAATTTTAAAAGCTTCAACAGAATTTCAACAATTTTGAGAGGGATTTGAAAAGTTTCAATGGGAATGGGAAGAATTGGGACAAAAATTGGAAAATTTTTCAGGGACTTTGAAAAAATTTCAACTGGAATTTTAGCCATTTTTTTATGTGATATTGTAAACATGTGGCCATGGATTTTGAAAATTCTAGAGAGAATTTTAAAAGCTTCAACAGAATTTCAACAATTTTGAGAGGGATTTGAAAAGTTTCAATGGGAATGGGAAGAGTTGGGACAAAAATTGGAAAATTTTTAAGGGACTTTGAAAAAATTTAAACTGGAATTTTAGCAATTTTTTTATGTGAAATTGTAAACATGTGGCCATGGATTTTGAAAATTCTAGAGAGAATTTTAAAAGCTTCAAGAGAATTTCAACAATTTTGAGAGGGATTTGAAAAGTTTCAATGGGAATGGGAAGAATTGGGACAAAAATTGGAAAATTTTTAAGGGACTTTGAAAAAATTTCAACTGGAATTTTAGCAATTTTTTTATGTGAAATTGTAAACATGTGGACATGGATTTTGAAAATTCTAGAGAGAATTTTAAAAGCTTCAAGAGAATTTCAACAATTTTGAGAGGGATTTGAAAAGTTTCAATGGGAATGGGAAGAATTGGGACAAAAATTGGAAAATTTTTAAGGGACTTTGAAAAAATTTGAACTGGAATTTTAGCAATATTTTTATGAGAAATTGTAAACATGTGGACATGGATTTTGAAAATTCTAGAGAGAATTTTAAAAGCTTCAACAGAATTTCAACAATTTTGAGAGGGATTTGAAAAGTTTCAATGGGAATGGGAAGAATTGGGACAAAAATTGGAAAATTTTTAAGGGACTTTGAAAAAATTTCAACTGGAATTTTAGCAATTTTTTGACGTGAAATTGTAAACATGTGGACATGGATTTTGACAATTCTAGAGAGAATTTAAAAAGCTTCAACAGAATTTCAACAATTTTGAGAGGGATTTGAAAAGTTTCAATGGGAATGGGAAGAATTGGGACAAAAATTGGAAAATTTTTAAGGGACTTTGAAAAAATTCAACTGGAATTTTAGCAATTTTTTTATGTGAAATTGTAAACATGTGGACATGGATTTTGAAAATTCTAGAGAGAATTTTAAAAGCTTCAACAGAATTTCAACAATTTTGAGAGGGATTTGAAAAGTTTCCATGGGAATGGGAAGAATTGGGACAAAAATTGGAAAATTTTTAAGGGACTTTTAAAAAATTTCCACTGGAATTTTAGCCATTTTTTGACGTGAAATTGTAAACATGTGGCCATGGATTTTGAAAATTCTAGAGAGAATTTTAAAAGCTTCAACAGAATTTCAACAATTTTGAGAGGGATTTGAAAAGTTTCAATGGGAATGGGAAGAGTTGGGACAAAAATTGGAAAATTTTTAAGGGACTTTGAAAAAATTTCAACTGGAATTTTAGCCATTTTTTTATGTGAAATTGTAAACATGTGGACATGGATTTTGAAAATTCTAGAGAGAATTTTAAAAGCTTCAAGAGAATTTCAACAATTTTGAGAGGGATTTGAAAAGTTTCAATGGGAATGGGAAGAATTGGGACAAAAATTGGAAAATTTTTAAGGGACTTTGAAAAAATTTCAACTGGAATTTTAGCCATTTTTTGACGTGAAATTGTAAACATGTGGCCATGGATTTTGAAAATTCTAGAGAGAATTTTAAAAGCTTCAACAGAATTTCAACAATTTTGAGAGGGATTTGAAAAGTTTCAATGGGAATGGGAAGAATTGGGACAAAAATTGGAAAATTTTTAAGGGACTTTGAAAAAATTTCACCTGGAATTTTAGCAATTTTTTGACGTGAAATTGTAAACATGTGGACATGGATTTTGACAATTCTAGAGAGAATTTAAAAAGCTTCAACAGAATTTCAACAATTTTGAGAGGGATTTGAAAAGTTTCAATGGGAATGGGAAGAATTGGGACAAAAATTGGAAAATTTTTAAGGGACTTTGAAAAAATTTCAACTGGAATTTTAGCAATTTTTGACGTGAGATTGTAAACATGTGGACATGGATATTGACAATTCTAGAGAGAATTTAAAAAGCTTCAACAGAATTTCAACAATTTTGAGAGGGATTTGAAAAGTTTCAATGGGAATGGGAATAATTGGGACAAAAATTGGAAAATTTTTAAGGGACTTTGAAAAAATTCAACTGGAATTTTAGCAATTTTTTTATGTGAAATTGTAAACATGTGGACATGGATTTTGAAAATTCTAGACAGAATTTTAAAAGCTTCAACAGAATTTCAACAATTTTGAGAGGGATTTGAAAAGTTTCCATGGGAATGGGAAGAATTGGGACAAAAATTGGAAAATTTTTAAGGGACTTTTAAAAAATTTCAACTGGAATTTTAGCAATTTTTTTATCTGAAATTGTAAACATGTGGCCATGGATTTTGAAAATTCTAGAGAGAATTTTAAAAGCTTCAACAGAATTTCAACAATTTTGAGAGGGATTTGAAAAGTTTCAATGGGAATGGGAAGAATTGGGACAAAAATTGGAAAATTTTTAAGGGACTTTGAAAAAATTTCAACTGGAATTTTAGCCATTTTTTATGAGAAATTGTAAACATGTGGACATGGATTTTGAAAATTCTAGAGAGAATTTTAAAAGCTTCAACAGAATTTCAACAATTTTGAGAGGGATTTGAAAAGTTTCAATGGGAATGGGAAGAGTTGGGACAAAAATTGGAAAATTTTTAAGGGACTTTGAAAAAATTTCAACTGGAATTTTAGTGATTTTTTGACGTGATATTGTAAACATGTGGACATGGATTTTGAAAATTCTAGAGAGAATTTTAAAAGCTTCAAGAGAATTTCAACAATTTTGAGAGGGATTTGAAAAGTTTCAATGGGAATGGGAAGAATTGGGACAAAAATTGGAAAATTTTTAAGGGACTTTGAAAAAATTTCAACTGGAATTTTAGCAATTTTTTGACGTGAAATTGTAAACATGTGGACATGGATTTTGAAAATTCTAGAGAGAATTTTAAAAGCTTCAACAGAATTTCAACAATTTTGAGAGGGATTTGAAAAGTTTCAATGGGAATGGGAAGAATTGGGACAAAAATTGGAAAATTTTTAAGGGACTTTGAAAAAATTTCAACTGGAATTTTAGCAATTTTTTGACGTGAAATTGTAAACATGTGGACATGGATTTTGACAATTCTAGAGAGAATTTAAAAAGCTTCAACAGAATTTCTACAATTTTGAGAGGGATTTGAAAAGTTTCAATGGGAATGGGAAGAATTGGGACAAAAATTGGAAAATTTTTCAGGGACTTTGAAAAAATTTCAACTGGAATTTTAGCCATTTTTTGACGTGAAATTGTAAACATGTGGACATGGATTTTGAAAATTCTAGAGAGAATTTTAAAAGCTTCAACAGAATTTCAACAATTTTGAGAGGGATTTGAAAAGTTTCAATGGGAATGGGAAGAATTGGGACAAAAATTGGAAAATTTTTCAGGGACTTTGAAAAAATTTCAACTGGAATTTTAGCAATTATTTGACGTGAAATTGTAAACATGTGGCCATGGATTTTGAAAATTCTAGAGAGAATTTTAAAAGCTTCAAGAGAATTTCAACAATTTTGAGAGGGATTTGAAAAGTTTCAATGGGAATGGGAAGAATTGGGACAAAAATTGGAAAATTTTTAAGGGACTTTGAAAAAATTTCAACTGGAATTTTAGCAATTTTTTTATGTGAAATTGTAAACATGTGGCCATGGATTTTGAAAATTGTAGAGAGAATTTTAAAAGCTTCAACAGAATTTCAACAATTTTGAGAGGGATTTGAAAAGTTTCCATGGGAATGGGAAGAATTGGGACAAAAATTGGAAAATTTTTAAGGGACTTTGAAAAAATTTGAACTGGAATTTTAGCAATATTTTTATGAGAAATTGTGAACATGTGGACATGGATTTTGAAAATTCTAGAGAGAATTTTAAAAGCTTCAACAGAATTTCAACAATTTTGAGAGGGATTTGAAAAATTTCAATGGGAATGGGAAGAATTGGGACAAAAATTGGAAAATTTTTAAGGGACTTTTAAAAAATTTCAACTGGAATTTTAGCAATTTTTTAATGTGAAATTGTAAACATGTGGCCATGGATTTTGAAAATTCTAGAGAGAATTTTAAAAGCTTCAACAGAATTTCAACAATTTTGAGAGGGATTTGAAAAGTTTCGATGGGAATGGGAAGAGTTGGGACAAAAATTGGAAAATTTTTAAGGGACTTTGAAAAAATTTCAACTGGAATTTTAGCAATTTTTTTATGTGAAATTGTAAACATGTGGACATGGATTTTGAAAATTCTAGAGAGAATTTTAAAAGGTTCAAGAGAATTTCAACAATTTTGAGAGGGATTTGAAAAGTTTCAATGGGAATGGGAAGAATTGGGACAAAAATTGGAAAATTTTTAAGGGACTTTGAAAAATTTGAACTGGAATTTTAGCAATATTTTTATGAGAAATTGTGAACATGTGGACATGGATTTTGACAATTCTAGAGAGAATTTAAAAAGCTTCAAGAGAATTTCAACAATTTTGAGAGGGATTTGAAAAGTTTCAATGGGAATGGGAAGAATTGGGACAAATATTGGAAAATTTTTAAGGGACTTTGAAAAAATTTCAACTGGAATTTTAGCCATTTTGTTACGTGAAATTGTAAACATGTGGACATGGATTTTGAAAATTCTAGAGAGAATTTTAAAAGCTTCAAGAGAATTTCAACAATTTTGAGAGGGATTTGAAAAGTTTCAATGGGAATGGGAAGAATTGGGACAAAAATTGGAAAATTTTTAAGGGACTTTGAAAAAATTCAACTGGAATTTTAGCAATTTTTTAATGTGAAATTGTAAACATGTGGCCATGGATTTTGAAAATTCTAGAGAGAATTTTAAAAGCTTCAACAGAATTTCAACAATTTTGAGAGGGATTTGAAAAGTTTCCATGGGAATGGGAAGAATTGGGACAAAAATTGGAAAATTTTTAAGGGACTTTGAAAAAATTTCAACTGGAATTTTAGCCATTTTTTGACGTGAAATTGTAAACATGTGGACATGGATTTTGAAAATTCTAGAGAGAATTTTAAAAGCTTCAACAGAATTTCAACAATTTTGAGAGGGATTTGAAAAGTTTCAATGGGAATGGGAAGAATTGGGACAAAAATTGGAAAATTTTTAAGGGACTTTGAAAAAATTTCAACTGGAATTTTAGCAATTTTTTGACGTGAAATTGTAAACATGTGGACATGGATTTTGACAATTCTAGAGAGAATTTAAAAAGCTTCAACAGAATTTCAACAATTTTGAGAGGGATTTGAAAAGTTTCAATGGGAATGGGAAGAATTGGGACAAAAATTGCAAAATTTTTAAGGGACTTTGAAAAAATTTCAACTGGAATTTTAGCATTTTTTTGACGTGAAATTGTAAACATGTGGACATGGATTTTGAAAATTCTAGAGAGAATTTTAAAAGTTTCAACAGAATTTCAACAATTTTGAGAGGGATTTGAAAAGTTTCAATGGGAATGGGAAGAATTGGGACAAAAATTGGAAAATTTTTAAGGGACTTTGAAAAAATTTCAACTGGAATTTTAGCAATTTTTTTATGTGAAATTGTAAACATGTGGACATGGATTTTGAAAATTCTAGAGAGAATTTCAAAAGCTTTAACAGAATTTCTACAATTTTGAGAGGGATTTGAAAAGTTTCAATGGGAATGGGAAGAATTGGGACAAAAATTGGAAAATTTTTAAGGGACTTTGAAAAAATTTCAACTGGAATTTTAGCCATTTTTTTATGAGAAATTGTAAACATGTGGCCATGGATTTTGAAAATTCTAGAGAGAATTTTAAAAGCTTCAAGAGAATTTCAACAATTTTGAGAGGGATTTGAAAAGTTTCAATGGGAATGGGAAGAATTGGGACAAAAATTGGAAAATTTTTAAGGGACTTTGAAAAAATTTCAACTGGAATTTTAGCAATTTTTTGACGTGAAATTGTAAACATGTGGACATGGATTTTGACAATTCTAGAGAGAATTTAAAAAGCTTCAACAGAATTTCAACAATTTTGAGAGGGATTTGAAAAGTTTCAATGGGAATGGGAAGAATTGGGACAAATATTGGAAAATTTATTAGGGACTTTGAAAAAATTTCAACTGGAATTTTAGCAATTTTTTGACGTGAAATTGTAAACATGTGGACATGGATTTTGAAAATTCTAGAGAGAATTTAAAAAGCTTTAACAGAATTTCAACAATTTTGAGAGGGATTTGAAAAGTTTCAATGGGAATGGGAAGAATTGGGACAAAAATTGGAAAATTTTTAAGGGACTTTGAAAAAATTTCAACTGGAATTTTAGCCATTTTTTGACGTGAAATTGTAAACATGTGGACATGGATTTTGAAAATTCTAGAGAGAATTTTAAAAGCTTCAACAGAATTTCAACAATTTTGAGAGGGATTTGAAAAGTTTCAATGGGAATGGGAAGAATTGGGACAAAAATTGGAAAATTTTTAAGGGACTTTGAAAAAATTTCAACTGGAATTTTAGCAATTATTTGACGTGAAATTGTAAACATGTGGCCATGGATTTTGAAAATTCTAGAGAGAATTTTAAAAGCTTCAACAGAATTTCAACAATTTTGAGAGGGATTTGAAAAGTTTCAATGGGAATGGGAAGAATTGGGACAAAAATTGGAAAATTTTGAAGGGACTTTGAAAAAATTTCAACTGGAATTTTAGCCATTTTTTGACGTGAAATTGTAAACATGTGGACATGGATTTTGAAAATTCTAGAGAGAATTTTAAAAGCTTCAAGAGAATTTCAACAATTTTGAGAGGGATTTGAAAAGTTTCCATGGGAATGGGAAGAGTTCGACAAAAATTGGAAAATTTTGAAGGGACTTTGAAAAAATTTGAACTGGAACTTTAGCAATTTTTTTATGTTAAATTGTAAACATGTGGACATGGATTTTGAAAATTGTAGAGAGAATTTTAAAAGCTTCAAGAGAATTTCAACAATTTTGAGAGGGATTTGAAAAGTTTCAATGGGAATGGGAAGAATTGGGACAAAAATTGGAATATTTTTAAGGGACTTTGAAAAAATTTGAACTGGAATTTTAGCAATATTTTTATGAGAAATTGTAAACATGTGGACATGGATTTTGAAAATTCTAGAGAGAATTTTAAAAGCTTCAACAAAATTTCAACAATTTTGAGAGGGATTTGAAAAGTTTCAATGGGAATGGGAAGAATTGGGACAAAAATGGGAAAATTTTTAAGGGACTTTGAAAAAATTTCAACTGGAATTTTAGCAATTTTTTGACGTGAAATTGTAAACATGTGGACATGGATTTTGAAAATTCTAGAGAGAATTTTTAAAGTTTCAACAGAATTTCAACAATTTTGAGAGGGATTTGAAAAATTTCAATGGGAATGGGAAGAATTGGGACAAATATTGGAAAATTTTTAAGGGACTTTGAAAAAATTTCAACTGGAATTTTAGCCATTTTTTGACGTGAAATTGTAAACATGTGGATATGGATTTTGAAAATTCTAGAGAGAATTTTAAAAGTTTCAACAGAATTTCAACAATTTTGAAAGGGATTTGAAAAGTTTCAATGGGAATGGGAAGAATTGGGACAAAAATTGGAAAATTTTTAAGGGACTTTGAAAAAATTTCAACTGGAATTTTAGCAATTTTTTTATGTGAAATTGTAAACATGTGGCCATGGATTTTGAAAATTCTAGAGAGAATTTTAAAAGCTTCAACAGAATTTCAACAATTTTGAGAGGGATTTGAAAAGTTTCAATGGGAATGGGAAGAGTTGGGACAAAAATTGGAAAATTTTTAAGGGACTTTGAAAAAATTTCAACTGGAATTTTAGCAATTTTTTTATGTGAAATTGTAAACATGTGGACATGGATTTTGAAAATTCTAGAGAGAATTTTAAAAGCTTCAACAGAATTTCAACAATTTTGAGAGGGATTTGAAAAGTTTCCATGGGAATGGGAAGAGTTCGACAAAAATTGGAAAATTTTTAAGGGACTTTGAAAAAATTTGAACTGGAATTTTAGCAATATTTTTATGAGAAATTGTGAACATGTGGACATGGATTTTGAAAATTCTAGAGAGAATTTTAAAAGCTTCAACAGAATTTCAACAATTTTGAGAGGGATTTGAAAAGTTTCAATGGGAATGGGAAGAATTGGGACAAAAATTGGAAAATTTTTAAGGGACTTTTAAAAATTTCAACTGGAATTTTAGCAATTTTTTTATCTGAAATTGTAAACATGTGGCCATGGATTTTGAAAATTCTAGAGAGAATTTTAAAAGCTTCAAGAGAATTTCAACAATTTTGAGAGGGATTTGAAAAGTTTCAATGGGAATGGGAAGAATTGGGACAAAAATTGGAAAATTTTTCAGGGACTTTGAAAAAATTTCAACTGGAATTTTAGCCATTTTTTTATGTGATATTGTAAACATGTGACATGGATTTTGAAAATTCTAGAGAGAATTTTAAAAGCTTCAAGAGAATTTCAACAATTTTGAGAGGGATTTGAAAAGTTTCAATGGGAATGGGAATAATTGGGACAAAAATTGGAAAATTTTTAAGGGACTTTGAAAAAATTTCAACTGGAATTTTAGCAATTTTTTGACGTGAAATTGTAAACATGTGGCCATGGATTTTGAAAATTCTAGAGAGAATTTAAAAGCTTCAAGAGAATTTCAACAATTTTGAGAGGGATTTGAAATGTTTCCATGGGAATGGGAAGAGTTGGGACAAAAATTGGAAAATTTTTAAGGGACTTTGAAAAAATTTCAACTGGAATTTTAGCAATTATTTGACGTGAAATTGTAAACATGTGGCCATGGATTTTGAAAATTCTAGAGAGAATTTTAAAAGCTTCAAGAGAATTTCAACAATTTTGAGAGGGATTTGAAAAGTTTCAATGGGAATGGGAAGAGTTCGACAAAAATTGGAAAATTTTTAAGGGACTTTGAAAAAATTTCAACTGGAATTTTAGCAATTTTTTTATGTGAAATTGTAAACATGTGGACATGGATTTTGAAAATTCTAGAGAGAATTTTAAAAAGAATTTTGAGAGGGATTTGAAAAGTTTCAATGGAAATGGGAAGAATTGGGACAAAAATTGGAAAATTTTTAAGGGACTTTGAAAAAATTTCAACTGGAATTTTAGCAATTTTTTGACGTGAAATTGTAAACATGTGGACATGGATTTTGAAAATTCTAGAGAGAATTTAAAAAGCTTTAACAAAATTTCAACAATTTTGAGAGGGATTTGAAAAGTTTCCATGGGAATGGGAAGAGTTGGGACAAAAATTGGAAAATTTTTAAGGGACTTTGAAAAAATTTCAACTGGAATTTTAGCAATTTTTTTATGTGAAATTGTAAACATGTGGCCATGGATTTTGAAAATTCTAGAGAGAATTTTAAAATCTTCAAGAGAATTTCAACAATTTTGAGAGGGATTTGAAAAGTTTCAATGGGAATGGGAAGAATTGGGACAAAAATTGGAAAATTTTTCAGGGACTTTGAAAAAATTTCAACTGGAATTTTAGCCATTTTGTTACGACAAAGTGTAAACATGTGGACATGGATTTTGAAAATTCTAGAGAGAATTTTAAAAGCTTCAAGAGAATTTCAAGAATTTGAGAGGGATTTGAAAAGTTTCAATGGGAATGGGAAGAATTGGGACAAAAATTGGAAAATTTTTAAGGGACTTTGAAAAAATTTCAACTGGAATTTTAGCCATTTTTTTATGTGAAATTGTAAACATGTGGCCATGGATTTTGAAAATTCTAGAGAGAATTTTAAAAGCTTCAACAGAATTTCAACAATTTTGAGAGGGATTTGAAAAGTTTCAATGGGAATGGAAGAATTGGGACAAAAATTGGAAAATTTTTAAGGGACTTTGAAAAAATTTCAACTGGAATTTTAGCAATTCTTTGACGTGAAATTGTAAACATGTGGCCATGGATTTTGAAAATTCTAGAGAGAATTTTAAAAGCTTCAAGAGAATTTCAACAATTTTGAGAGGGATTTGAAAAGTTTCAATGGGAATGGGAAGAATTGGGACAAAAATTGGAAAATTTTGAAGGGACTTTGAAAAATTTCAACTGGAATTTCAGCAATTTTTTGACGTGAAATTGTAAACATGTGGCCATGGATTTTGAAAATTCTAGAGAGAATTTAAAAGCTTCAAGAGAATTTCAACAATTTTGAGAGGGATTTGAAAAGTTTCCATGGGAATGGGAAGAGTTGGGACAAAAATTGGAAATTTTTAAGACTTTGAAAAAATTTCAACTGGAATTTTAGCAATTTTTTGACGTGAAATTGTAAACATGTGGCCATGGATTTTGAAAATTCTAGAGAGAATTTTAAAAGCTTCAAGAGAATTTCAACAATTTTGAGAGGGATTTGAAAAGTTTCAATGGGAATGGGAAGAATTGGGACAAAAATTGGAAAATTTTTCAGGGACTTTGAAAAAATTTCAACTGGAATTTTAGCAATTTTTTGACGTGAAATTGTAAACATGTGGACATGGATTTTGACAATTCTAGAGAGAATTTAAAAAGCTTTAACAGAATTTCAACAATTTTGAGAGGGATTTGAAAAGTTTCAATGGGAATGGGAAGAATATGGACAAAAATTGGAAAATTTTTAAGGGACTTTGAAAAAATTTCAACTGGAATTTTAGCAATTTTTTGACGTGAAATTGTAAACATGTGGACATGGATTTTGACAATTCTAGAGAGAATTTAAAAAGCTTTAACAGAATTTCAACAATTTTGAGAGGGATTTGAAAAGTTTCAATGGGAATGGGAAGAATTGGGACAAAAATTGGAGAATTTTTAAGGGACTTTGAAAAAATTTAACATGTGGACATGGATTTTCAACAATTTTGAGAGGGATTTGAAAAGTTTCAATGGGAATGGGAAGAATTGGGACAAAAATTGGAAAATTTTTAAGGGACTTTGAAAAATTTCAACTGGAATTTTAGCAATTATTTGACGTGAAATTGTAAACATGTGGCCATGGATTTTGAAAATTCTAGAGAGAATTTTAAAAGCTTCAAGAGAATTTCAACAATTTTGAGAGGGATTTGAAAAGTTTCAATGGGAATGGGAAGAATTGGGACAAAAATTGGAAAATTTTTTTTTAGCAATTTTTTTATGTGAAATTGTAAACATGTGGACATGGATTTTGAAAATTCTAGAGAGAATTTTAAAAGCTTCAAGAGAATTTCAAGAATTTTGAGAGGGATTTGAAAAGTTTCAATGGAAATGGGAAGAATTGGGACAAAAATTGGAAAATTTTTAAGGGACTTTGAAAAATTTCAACTGGAATTTTAGCAATTTTTTGACGTGAAATTGTAAACATGTGGAC
>NW_028114975.1:0-68829 GCF_964273445.1 Streptopelia decaocto
CCCACTCCAGTGGCAGGAGGGTGTAAGTGGAATATAAGGGACCCAGGTGTTCGGGTGTCCCAACTTCACCCCCCCCACCCCCCACCCCCAAAATAAGGGACCCAGGCGTCCGGGTGATGCTAAAATAAGGGACCCAGGTGTCCCCAAAATAAGGGACCCAGGCGTCCGGGTGTCCCAACTTCACCCCCCCCCCCCACCCCCAAAATAAGGGACCCAGGCGTCCGGGTGTCCCAACTTCACACGCCCCCCCCCCCCAAAATAAGGGACCCAGGTGTCCGGGTGCCACTAAAATAAGGGACCCAGGTGTCCCCAAAATAAGGGACCCAGGCGTCCGGGTGCCACTAAAATAAGGGACCCAGGTGTCCCCCAAATAAGGGACCCAGGCGTCCGGGTGCCACTAAAATAAGGGACCCAGGTGTCCCCAATATAAGGGACCCAGGTGTTCGGGGGACACCAAAAAGGGGACCCAGGCGTCCGGGTGATGCTAAAATAAGGGACCCAGGTGTCCCAACTTCACACCCCCCCGCCCCCAAAATAAGGGACCCAGGTGTCCCCAAGATAAGGGACCCAGGCATCCGGGTGCCCCCCAACCCCAAAAGGGGACCCAGGCGTTCGGGGGTTCCCCCTCCCCCCCCCCAAATAAAGGACCCAGGCATCCGAGTGCCCCCCCCCCCACCCCCAAAAAAGGGGGGCCCAGGCGTCCGGGCCCCTCCCCCTCACCTCTCGTCCCCCCTCCTCCTCCTCTTCCTCTTCGCTCTCATCCAGAACCACCAATCGCGGCAGCCGGGGGGGCACCTATTTGGGGGGGGGGGCGCACAGTGGACCCAGGCGTCCAGGAAAGCCGCCCCGGACGCCTGGGTCCCCCCACTCCCGGACGCCTGGGTCCCCCCTCCCGGACGCCTGGGTCCCCACTTACCGGCACGAGGGAGGCGCTGGGGGGCGGCTCCTGTTTGACGCGGGGGGTGGCGGCGATCAGGACCCCCAGATCCCCGGGGGGGGGCTGTGAAAATAGGGGTGATAAGGGGACCCAGGCGTCCGGGAGGGGGTTGGGGGGGGGAAGGGGCTTCACCCGGACGCCTGGGTCCTTTTTTTGCACTTACCGGGCCGGGGGTGACGTTGGGTGCCGGGGGTGACGATTTGAGTCGGGGGGCGGAGGCGATGAGGAGCCCCAGCCGGGGGTCCTGGGGGAGGGACCCAGGCGTCCGGGAGGGACCCAGGAGTTCGGGAAGGGACCCAGGAGTTCGGGAGAGAGAGGACACAGTGGTTGGGAGGGGACCCAGGAGTTCGGGAGGGACCCAGGAGTTCGGGAGGGACCCAGGAGTTCTGGGGGGGACCCAGGAGTTCGGGAAGGGACCCAGGAGTTCTGGGGGGACCCAGGCGTCCGGGAGGGACCCAGGAGTTCGGGAAAGGGACCCAGGAGTCCAGGAGGGACCCAGGCGTCCGGGAGGGACCCAGGAGTTCAGGAGGGACCCAGGAGTTCGGGAGGGACCCAGGAGTTCGGGAGGGACCCAGGAGTTCTGGGGGGGGGACCCAGGCGTCCGGGAGGGACCCAGGTGTCCGGGGGGGTTTGGGGGAGGGGTCTCACCTCGAGGTGGGGGAGGGGTCCCGGCTCCTCCTTGCAGGGGGGGAGGGGCAGAGGGGGGCCTGGCGGGGGGAGGGGCCCCTTCTCATCCAATCCCAGCGGCTGCTCCTTCACCTGGAGGGGGGAGGGGAGAGAAGAACAGAAGGAGGGGGAGGGGCACATCAGGGGGGACCCAGGCGTCCGGGGTTGGGGGCGGGGAACGGACCCAGGCGTCCGGGTGGGTGTCCCCTCCCCACCCTCCCACCCCAATGGCTGAGGGGACCCAGGCGTCCGGGGACCACACCCCCCCCCCAATAGGGAAACTGAGGCACAGACACCTCGGGGGGGGAAGAGGTGGGGGGGGGGAGGGGAGGGGAGGGACCCAGGCGTCCGGGGACCCCATAATATAATATAATATAATATAATATAATGTAATGTAATGTAATGTAATGTAATGTAATGTAATGTAATGTAATGTAATGTAATGTAATATAATGTAATATAATATAATGTAATATAATACAATGTAATATAGTGTAATGTAATGTAATATATAATGTAATGTAATGTAATGTAACATAATATAATGTAATAAAATATAATATAATGTAATATAATATAATATAATATAATATAATATAATATAATATAATATAATATAATATAATATAATGTAATGTAATGTAATGTAATGTAATGTAATGTAATGTAATGTAATGTAATGTAATATAATATAATATAACGTAATATATTAATAATAATATAATATAATGTAATGTAATGTAATATAATACAATATAATATAATATACTATACTATAATATAATATAATATACTATAATATACTATAATATAATATAATATAATATAAACACCCCCCCACCTCCCCCCAACCCCGGATGCCTGGGTCCCCTCCCGGACGCCTGGGTCCCCCTAAAGAGCTGGGGGGGGGGGCAGCAGAGCAAGCGCAGCGGGGGAGGGGAAAGGTTGGGGGGGGGGGAGTCCCGTGGGGGGGGGGGGGGGGGTCCCATGGGTGGGGAGGGGTCCCGGTTACCTGCAGGGGGGGGCGGGGTGGGCGGCGGCTCCGGGCGGTGACGCGGGGGGGGCGGCGGCGGCGGCGGCGCGGGGGGAGGGGCCTGGAGGGGGGGAGGGGAGGGAGGGGGCGGGGCAACGACCCCCCCCCTCCCCCAGGTCCTCCTCCCCCCACCGGCAGCAGCCGCCTCTGCGGGGGGGGGAAGGGAGGGAAGGGGGGGGGGGCGGGGGGAGGAGGGGAAGATACGTCGGTGTGGGGGAGGGGAAGGAGGGACCCAGGCGTCCGGGAGACCCCCCGCCCCCGGTGCCCCATAGCAAAGCCAAGCAATGCGAAAGGGACCCAGGCGTCCGGGTGAGACACCCCCCCCCCACACACACACACACACCCCCCCCCAGAAAAAATGGACCCAGGCGTCCGGGTGATCCCATCCCATCCCATCCAAAAAGGGACCCAGGCGTCCGGGTGACCCTCCCCAAAAAGGGACCCAGGCGTCCGGGTGATCCCATCCCATCCAAAAAGGGACCCAGGCGTCCGGGTGACCCCCCCCCACTAAGAAAAGGGACCCAGGCGTCCGGGTGACCCTCCCCGAAAAGGGACCCAGGCGTCCGGGTGACCCTCCCCAAAAAGGGACCCAGGTGTCCGGGTGACCCTCCCCGAAAAGGGACCCAGGCGTCCGGGTGACCCCCTCCCCACCCCCAAGGAAAAGGGACCCAGGCGTCCGGGCAAGCTCCCTCCCCCCAAAGCCAAGCAAAGCAAAAGGGACCCAGGCGTCCGGGTGAGACCCTCCCGCCCAAAAAGGGACCCTGGCATGCCCCTGAAAAAAAGGGGATGTACTGGGAGCCACTGGGGGTTACTGGGAGCCACTGGGGGTTACTGGGAGATACTGGGAGCCATCAGGAGTCAGTGGGAGCTACTGGGATGTACTGGGGACCATTGGGCTTACTGGGACCTACTGGAAGTTACGGGGAGCCACTGGGAGTTACTGGGAGCTACTGGGGACCATTAGGAGCCACTGGGGCTTACTGGGAGCTACTGGGAGTTACTGGGAGCTACTGGGGATCATTAGGGGTTACTGGGAGCCACTGGGAGTTACTGGGAGCTATTGGGAGTGACTGAGGACCATTAAGGGTTACTGGGAGCTACTGGGAGCCATTGGGAGCCACTGGGGGTTACTGGGAGCTATTGGGAGTGACTGAGGACCATTAGGAGTTACTGGGAGGTGCTGGGGGTTACTGGGAGCCACTGGGAGCCATTAGGAGCCATTGGGTGTTACTGGGAGCTACTGAGGACCATTAGGGGTTACTGGGAGACATTGGGAGCCACTGGGACCTACTGGGAGTTACTGGGAGTTACTGGGGGCCACTGGGTTTACTAGCAGTTATTGGGGGTTACTGGGAGTCAGTGGGAGCCATTAGGGGTTACTGGGAGCTACTGGGAGCCACTGGGGGTTACTGGGAGCCATTGCAGACCTTTAGGATTCACTGGGAGTTACTGGGAGCTACTGGGAACCATTAGGAGCCATTGGGGGTTACTGGGAGCCACTGAGGACCATTAGGGGTTCCTGGGAGCCATTAGGAGTCACTGGGAGCTACTGGGACCTACTGGGGGTTACTGGGAGCTACTGGAAGTTACTGGGAGCCATTAGGAACCATTGGGGGTTACTGGGGACCATTAGGAGCCACTGGGGCTTACTGGGAGCTACTGGGGGTTACTGAGAGTTATTGGGAGCCACTGGGGGTTACTGGGAGCTACTGGGAGTTAATGGGAGCCATTAGGAGCCACTGGGGCTTACTGGGAGCTACTGGGGGTCAGTGGGAGCCACTGGGGGTAACTGGGAGCCATTAGTAGCCATTAGGAACCACTGGGGGTTACTGGGAGCTACTGGGTGTTACTGGGAGCTACTGGGAGCCCTTGGGGGTTACTGGGAGTTACTGGGGACCATTAGGGGTTACTGGGAGCTATTGGGAGTTACTGGGAGCCAGTAGGAGCCACTGGGAGCTACTGGGAGCTGCTGGGGACCATGAGGGGTCACTGGGAGCCACTGGTGGTTACTGGGAGCTACTGGGGACCATTAGGGGTTACTGGGAGCTATTGGGAGTTACTGGGAGCCAGTAGGAGCCACTGGGAGCTACTGGGAGCTACTGGGGACCATTAGGGGTTACTGGGAGCTACTGGGAGCCATTAGGAGTTATTGGGAGTTACTGGGAGCCACTGGGAGTTACTGGGAGCTACTGGGAGCCAGTAGGAGTTACTGGGAGCCCTTGGGGGTTACTGGGAGCCACTGGGAGCTACTGGGAGTTACTGGGAGCTACTGGGGGTTACTGGGAGCCATTAGGAGCCATTAGGAATTATTGGGAGTTACTGGGAGCTACTGGGTGTAACTGGGAGCTACTGGGAGCCATTTGGGGTTACTGGGGACCATTAGGAGTTCCTGGGAGCCATTAGGAGCCACTGGGGGTCACTGGGAGCTACTGGGAGCCATTAGGAGTTATTGGGAGTTACTGGGAGCCATTAGGAGCCACTGGGGCTTACTGGGAGCTACTGGGGACCATTAGGAGCCACTGGGAGTTACTGGGAGCCACTGGGAGCTACTGGGAGCTACTGGGAGCCCTTGGGGGTTACTGGGAGCCATTAGGGGTTACTGGGAGCCACTGGGAGCCATTAGGAGCCATTGGGTGTTAGTGGGAGCTACTGGGAGTTACTGGGGGTCACTGGGAGCCATTGGGGGGTCACTGGGAGCCACTGGGGGTTACTGGGAACCATTAGTAGCCACTGGGAGTCACTGGGGGTTACTGGGAGCTACTGGGGACCATTAGGAGCCACTGGGGAGCATTAGGAGCCACTGGGGACCATTAGGAGCCACTGGGGACCATTAGGAGCCACTGGGGCTTAATGGGAGCTACTGGGAGCCATTGGGGGTTCCTGGGAGCCATTGGGAGCCACTGGGAGTTACTGGGAGCCCCTGGGGGTCACTGGGAGCCCCTGGGGGTCAGCGGGAGCCCCCGGGGCGGCACCCACCATGGCGCGGCGCAGGCACTGCCTCCAGCGGCACTTCTGGCGCTTGCGGTTGCGGCCGCCGAACTTGGGCTTGTCGCGGCAGAAGTCGCAGCGGCCGCAGTCGGCCGGGCGCTCGCAGCCCGCGCAGGCCCCGCAACGGCGGCTGCGCCGGCTCCGCTGCGGCACAAAGCGGGGGTCACCCCCCCACCCCCCAAATCACCCCCTTTTCCACCCCCCCAACCATCTCCCCTTCCCCAGGATAGGGGGGGGAATTAGTGCGTGAGCGGCTATTAGCGGCGTTACGGTAGCGGGAGGCGGGGGTGAGGAGGGTTAGGTATAGGGGTGCAGCTATTAGGGGACTTACGGTAATGGGGGGTGTCATATTAGAATATATACGGTAAGTGTGTGCTGGTACTATGGGCTCTAGGTGCTCATATTAGAGACATTACGGTACATTCAACCCTCTATTACAGTAATTCTGACCCTAATAGAAAGTCCTGGAGCGGCTATTAGGAGCATTACGGTAATCAGGCCCCACTATTAGAACCAATGTGGTACTTGTGCACCACTACTATGGGCTCTAGGTGCCAATATTAGAGACATTACGGTACATTCAACCCTCTATTATGGTAATTCTGACCCAGATATAAAGTGCTGGAGCGGCTATTAGGAGCATTACAGTAGCCAGACCCCAGTATTAGAATGAATATGGTACTATTATAGTAATTCTGACCTTGATATAAAGCGCTGGAGCAGCTATTAGGGGCATTACGGTAATCAGGTCCCACTATTAGAATGAATATGGTACTATTATAGTAATTCTAACCTTGATATAAAGCTCTGGAGCAGCTATTAGGGGCATTATGGTAATCAGGTCCTACTATTAGAATGAACATGGTACTTGTGTGTCGCTATTATGGGCTCTAGGTGCCCACATTAGAGACATTACGGTACATCCAACCCAATATTACAGTAATTCTGACCCCAATATAAAGTGCTCGAGCAGCTATTAGGAGCATTATGGTAATCAGGTCCTACTATTAGAATGAATATGGTACTTGTGTGTCGCTATTATGGGCTCTAGGGCTCATATTAGAGACATTACGGTACGTTCAACCCTCTATTATGGTAATTCTGACCCTGATATTAAGCCCTGGAGCGGCTATTAGGAGCATTACGGTAGCCAGACCCCAGTATTAGAATGAA
The DNA here is from genome assembly GCF_964273445.1 of Streptopelia decaocto. NCBI lineage: Eukaryota > Metazoa > Chordata > Aves > Columbiformes > Columbidae > Streptopelia > Streptopelia decaocto. The sequence continues at coordinate 6,798 of NW_028114975.1, forward strand.
TATGGTACTATTATAGTAATTCTGACCTTGATATAAAGCGCTGGAGCAGCTATTAGGGGCATTACGGTAATCAGGTCCTACTATTAGAATGAACATGGTACTTGTGTGTCATTATTATGGGCTCTAGGGCTCATATTAGAGACATTACGGTACATTCACCTCTCTATTACAGTAATTCTGACCCTAATATAAAGCTCTGCAGCAGCTATTAGGAGCATTATGGTAGCCAGACCCCAGTATTAGAATGAATATGATACTATTACGGTAATTCTGACCCTAATAGAAAGCCCTGGAGCGGCTATTAGGGGCATTACGGTAATCAGGTCCCACTATTAGAATGAATATGATACTTGTGTGTCACTATTATGGGCTCTAGGTGCCAATATTAGACACATTACGGTACATCCAACCCAATATTACAGTAATTCTGACCCCAATATAAAGTGCTCGAGCAGCTATTAGGAGCATTATGGTAATCAGGTCCTACTATTAGAATGAATACGGTACTTGTGTGTCACTATTATGGGTTCTAGGTGCTCATATTAGAGACATTACGGTACGTTCAACCCTCTATTATGGTAATTCTGACCCTGATATTAAGCTCTGGAGCGGCTATTAGGAGCATTACGGTAGCCAGACCCCAGTATTAGAATGAATATGGTACTATTATAGTAATTCTGACCTTGATATAAAGCTCTGGAGCAGCTATTAGGAGCATTACGGTAATCAGGTCCCACTATTAGAATGAACATGGTACTTGTGTGTCACTATTATGGGCTCTAGGTGCCAATATTAGACACATTACGGTACATTCAACCCAATATTACAGTAATTCTGACCCCAATATAAAGTGTTCGAGCAGCTATTAGGAGCATTATGGTAACCAGGTCCTACTATTAGAATGAATATGGTACTTGTGTGTCACTATTATGGGCTCTAGGTGCTAATATTAGAGACATTACGGTACATTCACCCCTCTATTACAGTAATTCTGACCCTAATATAAAGCTCTACAGCAGCTATTAGGAGCATTATGGTAGCCAGACCCCAGAATTAGAATGATTATGATACTATTACGGTAATTCTGACCCTAATAGTTCTGGAGCGGCTATTAGGAGCATTACAGTAATCAGGTCCCACTATTAGAATGAATATGATACTTGTGTGTCACTATTATGGGCTTTAGGTGCCAATATTAGACACATTACGGTACATCCAACCCAATATTACAGTAATTCTGACCCCAATATAAAGTGTTCGAGCAGCTATTAGGAGCATTATGGTAATCAGGTCCTACTATTAGAATGAATATGGTACTTGTGCGTCGCTATTATGGGCTCTAGGTGCTAATATTAGAGACATTACGGTACATTCAACTCTCTATTACAGTAATTCTGACCCTAATATAAAGCTCTGCAGCAGCTATTAGAAGCATTATGGTAGCCAGACCCCAGTATTAGAATGAATATGATACTATTACGGTAATTCTGACCCTAATAGAAAGCCCTGGAGCGGCTATTAGGGGCATTACGGTAATCAGGTCCCACTATTAGAATGAATATGATACTTGTGTGTCACTATTATGGGCTCTAGGTGCCAATATTAGACACATTACGGTACATCCAACCCAATATTACAGTAATTCTGACCCCAATATAAAGTGCTCGAGCAGCTATTAGGAGCATTATGGTAACCAGGTCCTACTATTAGAATGAATACGGTACTTGTGTGTCACTATTATGGGTTCTAGGTGCTCATATTAGAGACATTACGGTACATTGACCCCTCTATTACAGTAATTCTGACCCTGATATTAAGCTCTGGAGCGGCTATTAGGAGCATTACGGTAGCCAGACCCCAGTATTAGAATGAATATGGTACTATTATAGTAATTCTGATCTTGATATAAAGCTCTGGAGCAGCTATTAGGGGCATTATGGTAATCAGGTCCTACTATTAGAATGAACATGGTACTTGTGTGTCACTATTATGGGCTTTAGGTGTCAATATTAGACACATTATGGTACATTCAACCCAATATTACAGTAATTCTGACCCCAATATAAAGTGCTCGAGCAGCTATTAGGAGCATTATGGTAACCAGGTCCTACTATTAGAATGAATATGGTACTTGCGTGTCACTATTATGGGGTCTAGGTGCTCATATTAGAAACATTACGGTACATTCGACCCTCTATTACAGTAATTCTGACCCTAATATAAAGCTCTACAGCAGCTATTAGGAGCATTATGGTAGCCAGACCCCAGTATTAGCATGAATATGATACTATTACGGTAATTCTGACCCTAATAGAAAGTTATGGAGCAGCTATTAGGAGCATTACGGTAATCAGATCCCACTATTAGAATGAATATGGTACTTACGTGTCGCTATTATAGGCTCTAGGTGCCCATATTAGAGACATTACGGTACCTTCACCCCTCTATTATGGTAATTCTGACCCTGATATAAAGTGCTGGAGCAGCTATTAGAAGCATTATGGTAATCAGGTCCCAGTATTAGAATGATTATGATACTATTACGGTAATTCTGACCCTAATAGAAACTTCTGGAGCAGCTATTAGGAGTGTTACAGTACCCAGACCCCACTATTAGAACGAATATGGTATTTGTGCACCACTACTATGAGCTCTAGGTGCCAATATTAGAGACATTATGGTACATTCGACCCTCTATTACGGTAATTCTGACCCTGATAGAAAGTGCTGGAGCAGCTATTAGGAGCATTACGGTAGCCAGACCCCAGTATTAGAATGAATATGGTACTATTATGGTAATTCTGACCCTAATAGAAAGTTCTGGAGCAGCTATTAGAAGCATTACGGTAATCAGGTCCCACTATTAGAATATGATACTTGTGTGTCATTATTATGGGCTCTAGGTGCTAATATTAGACACATTACGGTACATTCAAGCCTCTATTACAGTAATTCTGACCCCGATATAAAGCTCTGGAGCAGCTATTAGGGGTGTTACAGTATTGAACCCCAACATTACAACTCTATGAGCAGCTATTAGGGGCTTTACGGCCCCCGAACCCCAACATTACAATCTATGAGCAGCTATTAGGGACTTTACAGCACCTGAACCCCAACATTACAACTCTATGAGCAGCTATTAGGGGCTTTACGGCCCCCGAACCCCAACATTACAACCCTATGAGCAGCTATTAAGGCTGTTACGGTACCTACCCCCCCCCCCATTCTTATACCTGAACCCCAATATTAAGCTTCTGGGCAGCTATTATGGGTATTACGGTACAACCCCCCCCCCCCCCATTAGAGACATTAGGGTGCTTTGAACACCCACATTAGTGCGGGAGCTGCTATTGGGAGCATTACGGTACCCCCCCCCCCCCAATTAGCATTGGCGCGGCTATTAGCGCCATTACGGCCCCATTAGGCCCCGCTATTAGGAGCATTACGGCCCCTCCCAGTCCCTAAGAGCTGCACCGGTGGGAAAAAAGGGGACCCAGGAGTTCGGGAGGGACCCAGGAGTTCAGGAATGGACCCAAGAGTTCGGGAGGGACCCAGGTGTCCGGGAAGGGACCCAGGCGTCCGGCACTCACCCCGCCCCCACGCGTCCCGGGGTGCTTGGGGGGTCTCCCCGGTTTTTTCTTCTCCTTCGCTGTCTGCTTCTGGAAGGTGGGGAGGGGGTCGGAAGGGACCCAGACATCCGGGAGGGACCCAGGAGTTCGGGGGGGGACCCAGGTGTCTGGGAGGGACCCAGGAGTTCAGGGGACCCAGGAGTTCGGGAGGGACCCAGGAGTCCGGGGGGGGACCCAGGAGTCCGGGAGGGACCCAGGCGTCCGGGACCAGGTAGGGGGGACACTCACCCTGTGGCGGGTGCTGGGGGCGGCGCTGGGTTCCCGCTCCGGTGGGGGGTTCCATTGCTGGGGGGGGGGAGGGAAAATGGGGGTGAGGGTGGACCCAGGCGTCCGGGAGGGACCCAGGAGTCCGGGAGGGACCCAGGCGTCCGGGACTCACCAGCGTCAGTTTGCGGGGGCCGGGGGGCGGCTTCTTGGTGCCCCCCGACCTCTGTGGGGAAACAAAGGGGGAGAGGTCAGAGACGGGGGGGCCACGGGGTGATCTATGGGGTGATCTATGGGGTGATCTATGGGGTGATCTGTGGGTACCTGTGGGCGCAGGCAGCGGCGGCGCAGGCAGCGCCACTGGCGCTTCCTCCCGGGCTGCAGGCGGCGCTGGCAGAAGCAGCAGCTCCCACAATCCTCGGTGCTCAGGCAGCCCCCGCAGGCCCCGCAGCCCCAGCCCTGCGGGGGACAATGGGGGACATGGGGGACATGGGGTAATGGGGGCCAATGGGGATCAATGGATGTCAATAGGGGTCAATGGGGATCAATGGATGTCAATGGGGATCAATGGATGTCAATAGGGGTCAATGGGGATCAATGGATGTCAATGGGGATCAACGGGGATCAATGGATGTCAATGGGGAGTCAATGGGGGCCAATGGGGATCAATGGATGTCAATGGCGGTCAATGGGGGTCAATGGATGTGAATGGGGGTCAATGGGGATCAATGGATGTCAATGGCGGTCAATGGGGGTCAATGGGGGGCCAGTGGGGGTCAATGGGCGTCAATGAGGATCAATGGGTGTCAATGGGGATCAACGGGGATCAATGGATGTCAATGAGGGTCAACGAGGGTCAATGGGGATCAATGGATGTCAATGGGGTGTCAATGGGGTTCAATGGGGATCAATGGATGTCAATGGGGAGTCAATGGGGGTCAATGGAGATCAATGGGGGTCAATGGGGATCAATGGATGTCAATGGGGATCAATGGATGTCAATGGGGGGCCAATGGGGATCAATGGATGTCAATGGGGAGTCAATGGGGGTCAATGGATGTCAATGGGCGTCAATGAGGATCAATGGGTGTCAATGGGGGTCAATGGAGATCAATGGGGGTCAATGGGGATCAATGGACATCAATGGGGGTCAATGGGGATCAACTGGGATCAATGGATGTCAATGAGGGTCACCGAGGGTCAATGGGGATCAATGGATGTCAATGGGGGGCCAATGGGGATCAATGGGGAGTCAATGGAGGTCAATGGAGGTCAATGGATGTCAATGGGGATCAATGGATGTCAATGGGGGTCAATGGGGAGTCAATGGATGTCAATGGGGAGTCAATGGGGGTCAATGGAGATCAATGGGGGTCAATGGGGATCAATGGATGTCAATGGGGATCAATGGATGTCAATGGGGAGTCAATGGGGGTCAATGGGGATCAATGGATGTCAACAGGGAGTCAATGGGGATCAATGGATGTCAATGGGAGGTCAATGGGGAGTCAATGGATGTCAATGGGGAGTCAATGGGGGTCAATGGAGATCAATGGATGTCAATGGGGATCAATGGATGTCAATGGGGAGTCAATGGAGGTCAATGGGGATCAATGGATGTCAATGGGGAGTCAATGGATGTCAATGGGGAGTCAATGGATGTCAATGGGGAGTCAATGGGGGTCAACAGGGAGTCAATGGGGATCAATGGATGTCAATGGGAGGTCAATGGGGAGTCAATGGATGTCAACGGGGAGTCAATGGGGATCAATGGATGTCAATGGGAATCAATGGAGAGTCAATGGGGGTCAATGGGGGGCAATGGAGAGTCAGTGGGGGTCAATGGGGGGCAACATGAGTCAACGGAGAGTCAACGGGGGGCAATGGGGGAAATGGGGGACAATGGGGGGCAACATGAGTCAATGGAGAGTCAATGGGGGGCAATGGGGGGCAATGGGGGGCAATGGGGGTTAGTGGATGTCAATATGGGGCAATGGGGTGCAATGGGGGTCAACAAGAGTCAATGGATGTCAATGGGCGGCAATGGAGAGTCGATGGAGGGTAATGGAGAGTCAATGGAAAATTAATGGGGGGCAACGGGGTCAACAGGAGTCAACGGAAAGTCAATGGGGGGCAATGGAGAGTCAATGGGGGGTAAATGGGGGTCAATGGGGGACATGGAGGGTAATGGAGAGTCAATGGAGAGTCAATGGGGGGCAATGGGGGGCAAAATGAGTCAATGGAGAGTCAATGGGGGGCAATGGGGGTCAACATGAGTCAATGGGGGTCAATGGGGAGGAATGGGGGGCAACATGAGTCGATGGAGACTCAATGGGGGGAATGGGGGTCAACAGGAGTCAATGGAGAGTCAATGGGGGTCAATGGAGAGTCAATGGGGGGCAACCTGAATCAATGGGGAGTGAATGGGGGTCAATGAGGGACATGGGGGGTAATGGAGAGTCAATGGAAAGTCAATGGGGGGCAATGGGGGTCAACATGAGTCAATGGGGGTCAATGGGGGGCAATGGAGAGTCAATGGAGAGTCAATGGGGGGCAATGGGGGTCAAAATGAGTCAATGGGGGTCAATGGGGGTCAACAGGAGTCAATGGAGAGTCAATGGGGGGCAATGGGGGGCAACATGAGTCAATGGAGAGTCAATGGGGGGCAATGGGGGGCAACATGAGTCAATGGAAATTCAATGGGGGGCAATGGGGGACAATGGGGGACAATGGGGGGCAACATGAGTCAATGGAGAGTCAATGGGGGGCAATGGGGGGCAACATGAGTCAATGGAAATTCAATGGGGGGCAATGGGGGACAATGGGGGACAATGGGGGGCAACATGAGTCAATGGAGAGTCAATGGGGGGCAATGGGGGGCAATGGGGGGGCAATGGGGATCAATGGATGTCAATGGGGGATCAATGAGAATCAATGGATGTCCATGGGGAGTCAATGGGGGGCCAACGGGGATCAATGGATGTCAATAGGGATCAATGGGGATCAATGGATGTCAATAGGGATCAATGGGGTTCAATGGGGATCAATGGCGGTCAATGGGGATCAATAGATGTCAATGGGGAGTCAATGGGGGTCAATGGGGGTCAATGGGGAGTCAATGGGGGTCAATAGGGAGTCAATGGAGGTCAATGGATGTCAATGGGGATCAATGGATGTCAATGGGGAGTCAATGGGGATCAATGGGGGTCAATGGGGATCAATGGGGGTCAATGGGGAGTCAATACGGATCAATGGGGGTCAATGGGGAGTCAATGGGGAGTCAGTGGGGATCAATGGGGATCAATGGCTATCAATGGGGAGTCAATGGGGTTCAATGGGGATCAATGGGGGTCAATGGGGAGTCAATGGGGGTCAATGGGGAGCCAATGGGGATCAATAGATGTCAATGGGGGGTCAATGGGGAGCCAATGGGGATCAATGGATGTCAATGGGGGGTCAATCGGGAGTCAATGGATGTCAATGGGGGTCAATGGGGGGCCAATGGGGATCAATGGATGTCAATGGGCGTCCATGGAAATCAATGGATGTCAATGGGGGGTCAATGGGGAGTCAGTGGGGATTAATGGGGATCAATGGATATCAATGGGGAGTCAATGCAGTTCAATGGGGATCAATGGGGGTCAATGGGGGTCAATGGATGTCAATGGGGGGTCAATGGGGAGCCAATGGATGTCAATGGGGAGTCAATGAGGGTCAATGGGGATCAATGGGGAGTCAATGGGGAGCCAATGGGGATCAATGGGGATCAATGGGGATCAATGGATGTCAATGGGGATCAACGGGGATCAATGGATGTCAATGGGGAGTCAATGGGGGCCAATGGGGATCAATGGGATGTCAATGGCGGTCAATGGGGGTCAATGGATGTGAATGGGGGTCAATGGGGATCAATGGATGTCAATGGCGGTCAATGGGGGTCAATGGGGGTCAATGGATGTGAATGGGGGCCAATGGGGATCAATGGATGTCAATGGCGGTCAATGGGGGTCAATGGATGTGAATGGGGAGTCAACGGGGCGTCAGTGGGGATCAATGGATATCAATGGGGAGTCAACGCGGTTCAATGGGGATCAATGGGGGTCAATGGGGGTCAATGGATGTCAATGGGGTCAATGGATGTCAATGGGGGTCAATGGGGGTCAATGGGGGTCAATGGGGGTCAAGGGGGGTCAAGGGGGGTCAAGGGGGGTCAAGGGGGGTCAAGGGGTGTCAATGGGTGTCAATGGTGATCAATGGGGGTCAATGGGGGTCAATGGGGTCCAAGGGTCGTTACCTTCTTGACGATGCGCAGGCAGCGGCGCAGGAGGCACTTGGCGGGGGAGGGGCGGGCGCAGGCGCTGCAGATGCCGCAGTCGCGGGGGAGGAGACACGCGCCGCACGACCCGCAGCCCACGCGCTGCGGGGGACCCAGGCGTTCGGGGGGACCCAGGCGTTCAGGGGGACCCAGGAGTTCGGGGGACCCAGGTGTTTGGGAGTGGACCCAGGCGTTCGGGGGACCCAGGCGTCCGGGGGGACCCAGGCGTTCGGGGGGACCCAGGCGTTCGGGGGGGACCCAGGAGTTCGGGGGGACCCAGGCGTTCGGGGGGGACCCAGGCGTTCGGGAAGACCCAGGAGTTTGGGGGGACCCAGGAGTTCGGGCAACCCAGGAGTTCGGGGGGGACCCAGGCGTTCGGGGGGGACCCAGGAGTCCGGGGAGGGACCCAGGAGTTCGGGGAGACCCAGGAGTTCGGGGAGACCCAGGAGTTCGGGAGGGACCCAGGAGTTCGGGAGGGACCCAGGCGTCCGGGTACCTTGTAGAATCGCTGCTCCCGGTTGAATTCCCGTCTCCGGGCTGGGGGGGAGGGGAAGGGGGCGGGGTCAGAGGGGAAGGGGGCGGGGTCAGAGGGTGGGGACCCCCTGGCCCCGCCCCCCAGGGCACCCTGAGCCCCACCCAAGGGCCACCCAGAGAGGAAGAGGAGGGAGAGGAAGGAGGAAGAGCAGGGGAGACACTGAGGGTGATGAGGATGGGGAGGGACATGGGAGGAAGGCTCAAGATGATGATGATGGGGACGGGATGAAGGCTCAAGGTGATGATGATGATGATGATGATGATGATGATGATGGGGGAGGAAGGCTCAGGACAATGATGATGATGATGATGATGATGATGATGATGATGGGGGAGGAAGGCTCAGAATGATGGTGATGATGATGATGATGGAATAGGATGAAGGCTCAAGGTGATGATGATAATGATGGGGAGAAAAGCTCAGGGATGATGATGATGATGATGATGATGATGATGATGATGATGATGATGATGATGATGATGATGATGATGATGGGATAGGATGAAGGCTCAAAATGATTATAATAATGATAATGATGATGATGATGATGATGATGATGATGATGATGATGATGGGGGAGGAAGGCTCAGGATGATGATAATGATGATGGGGGGAGGAAGGCTCAGGACAATGATGGGATAGGAGGAAGGCTCAGGATGATGATGATGATGAGAAAGATGATGATGATGATGATGATGATAATGATGATGATGAAGATGATGATGAAGATGATGATGAAGATGATGATGAAGATGATGATGATGGGGGGGAGGAAGACTCAGGATGATGATGAGGAGGATGGGAGGAAGGCTCAAGGTGATGATGATGATGGGAGGAAGGCTCAGGATCTCAGGATGATGATGATGGGGGGAGGAAGGCTCAGGACAATGATGATGATGGGGGAGAGGAAGGCTCAGGACAATGATGATGATGAAATAAGATGAAGGCTCAAGGTGATGATGATGGGGGGAGGAAGGCTCAGAAATGATGATGATGATGGGGGGGAGAAAGGCTCAGAACGATGATGATGATGAAATAGGATGAAGGCTCAGGATGATGATGATGATGGGAGAGGACGAAGGCTCAAGGTGATGATGATGATGATGATGATGATGATGATGATAGGGGAGGAAGGCTCAGGATGATGATCATGGGGAGGATGGGATGAAGGCTCAGGGATGATGATGACGATGATGATGATGATGGCAGGGAGGAAGGCTCAGGGATGGTGATGATGATGGGACAGAACGAAGGCTCAGAATAATGATGATGATGATGATGGGGGGACGAAAGCTCAGGATGATGATGATGATAGAATAGGATGAAGGCTCAAGGTGAGGATGATGATGGGGGGAGGAAGGCTCAGGATGATGATGATGATGGAATAGGATGAACGCTCAAGGTGAGGATGATGATGGGGGAGGAAGGCTCAGGAGGAAAAGGATGATGATTATGATGGGGGAGGATGAAGGCTCAAGGTGATGATGATGATGACGATGATGGGGGGAGGAAGGCTCAGGATTATAATGATGATGGGGGGAGGAAGGCTCAGGATGATGATGATGGGGGGGAAAAAGAGTCAGGATGATGATGATGATGATCGGATTGGATGAAGGCTCAAGGTGATGATGATGATAGGAGAAAGGCTCATGATGATGATGATGAAGATGATGATGATGGGAGAGGAAGGCTCAGAATGATGATGATGATGATGATGATGATGGGGCAGAAAGGCTCAGAATGATGATGATGATGATGATGGGAGGGGAGGAAGGCTCAGAATGATGATGATGATGACGATGATGATGATGGGGGAGGAAGGCTCAGAATGATTATGATGATGATGGGGATGGGATGAAGACTCAGGATGATGATGATGGGGGGAGGAAGGCTCAACATGATGATGATGATGATGGGGGAGGAACACTCAGAATGATGATGATGATGATGATGATGATGATGATGATGATGATGATGATGGGGGAAGGAAGGTTCAGGATGATTGATGATGATGATGATGATGATGGGGGGGGGAGGAAGGGTCAGGATGATGAAGATGATGATGGGATAGGATGAAGGCTCAGAACGATGATGATGATGATGATGGGGGGGAGGAAGGGTCAGGATGATGATCATGATGATGACGATGGGGGGAGGAAGGCTCAGGATGATGAAGATGATGATGGGATAGGTTGAAGGCTCAGAATGATGATGATGATGATGATGGGGGGAGGAAGGCTCAGAATGATGATGATGGGGATGCGATGAAGACTCAGGATGATGATGATGATGGGGGAGGAAGGCTCAGGATGACGATGATGAAGATGATAATGGGGGGAGGAAGGCTCAAGGTGATGATGATGATGGGGGGAGGAAGGTTCAGGATGATGATGATGGGGAGGATGGGATGAAGGCTCAACATGACGATGATGATGATGGGGGGAGGAAGGCTCAGGATGATGATGATGATGATGATGGGGGGAGGAAGGCTCAGGATGATGATGATGATGATGATGATGATGATGGGGGAGAAAGGCCCAGAAATGATGATGATGATGATGGGGGGAGGAAGGCTCAGAATGATGATGATGATGATGATGGGGGGATGAAGGCTCAGAATGATGATGATTATGATGGGGATGGGATGAAGACTCAGGATGATGACGATGATGGGGAGGAAGGCTCAGGTTGACGATGATGATGATGATGATGATGGGGGGAGGAAGGCTCAGGATGACGATCATGATGGAATAGGATGAAGGCTCAAGGTGATGACGATGATGACGATGATGATGGAATAGGATGAAGGCTCAAGGTGATGATGATGATGATGGGGGAGGAAGACTCAGGATGACGATGATGAAGATGCTGATGGTGGGGGGGGGGGAGGAAGGCTCAGCGTGCTGAGGATGATGAGGATGAGCGGGCACTCACCGCGGCACTCGGGGCAGAGCCAGCGGCACCGGCGCTGAGTCGGCAACGTCACCCCCGGGAACAGCCCCTGGCACCCGCCGCAGCACCTGAGGGGGACCCAGGCGTCCGGGAGGGACCCAGGCGTCCGGGAGGGGGGACCCAACCCACACACAGGGGGACCCAGGAGTTTGGGAGGGACCCAAGAGCTCAGGAGGGACCCAGGAGTTCGGGAAGGGGACCCAAACCCACACAGGGGACCCAGAGGTCTGGGAGGGACCCAGGAGTTCAGGAGGGACCCAGGAGTTCGGGAAGGGACCCAGGAGTTCAGGGGGACCCAGGAGTTTGGGAGGGACCCAGGAGTTCGGGAGGGGACCCAGGCGTCCGGGTGACAGAACCCACCCCCAACAGGGGAGCCAGGAGTTCAGGGGGGGACCCAGGCGTTCGGGACACCCCCTCCCCACCCCCCCATCCCCAAAAGGGGACCCAGGCATCCGGCCCCTCCCCCACTCACGCCACCACCCCCTCCTGGGGGGGCTCGGGGGGGGGGGGACGTTTCCGGGTCCTCCGGGGTGGGAGGGGCAATTCTGCTGGGGGCGGAGCCTCAGCGGGAGGGGGCGGAGCCACAGGCGGGGTGGGCGGAGCCTCCTCTGGCACAGGGGGCGGAGCCTCATCCGGCACAGGGGGTGGAGCCTCAGGCGGGGTGGGCGGGGCCTCAGGCGGGGTGGGCGGGGCCTCCTCTTTAACCCCGCCCCCGGGCTCGGGGGGGGGGCCCATTGGCCGGCGCCATTTGGGGCCTTTTCTGGGCTTTTAAGGGGGGGAAAATGGGTCAAATTTGGGGGGAACCCCCCATTTTGGGGACCCCCCCACCCCATAGAACCCCCCATTGTGTGTGTGTCCCCCCCCACTTTGGGACCCCCCATTTCCCCCCAGTTTTGGGGTGTCCCCCCCAACCCTTCAATTCCCCCCCAATCACTTCAATAGGGCTCCCTTAACATTTTAAGGTGTCCCCCCAATTTTAGGGACCCCCCCCATTATTAGGGACCCCCCCCAATATATAGGAACCCCCCCATTATTAGGAACCCCCCCAATCTTTGGGGGCCCCCCATGTAACCCAATGGACCTTCAATCCCCCCCATTCACTCCAATGGGGCTCCCTTAACATTTTAAGGTGTCCCCAACACTTTTAGGGACCCCCCCACCCCAATTTTAGAGATCCCCCCCATTATTGGGGACCCCTCCCCATTATTAGTGACCCCCCCCTATTACTAGCACCCCCCTTATTATCAGGAACCCCCCCAATCTTTGGCGACCCCAAATGTAACCCAATGGACCTTCAATCCCCCCCATTCACTCCAATGGGGCTCCCTTAACATTTTAAGGTGTCCCCAACACTTTTAGGGACCCCCCCCAATTTTAGGGACCCCCCCCAATTTTGGGAACCCCACCCCATTATTAGGAACCCCCACCCAATTTTAGGGATCCCCCCTATTATTAGGGACCCCCCCTATTATTAGGGACCCCCCCATGTAACCCCATGGACCTTCAATCCCCCCCATTCGCTTCAATGGGGCTCCCTTAACATTTTAAGGTGTCCCCAACACTTTTAGGGACCCCCCCCCCAATTTTAGGGACCCCCCCATTATTAGGGACCCCTCCCCATTATTAGGGACCCCTCCCCATTATTAGGACCCCCCCATTACTAGGGACCCCGCCCCCCAATATTTGGGGACCCCCTTTAACCCCCCATGTAACCCAATGGACCTTCAATCCCCCCCATTCACTCCAATGGGGCTCCCTTAACATTTTAAGGTGTCCCCAACACTTTTAGGGACCCCCCTCCCCAATTTTAGGGATCCCCCCCATTATTGGGGACCCCTCCCCATTATTAGTGACCCCCCCCTATTACTAGGACACCCCCTATTATTAGGAACCCCCCCAATATTAGCGGACCCCCCATGCAACCTAATGGACCTTCAATCCCCCCCATTCACTTCAATGGGGCTCCCTTAACATTTTAAGGTGACCCCCCCAACTTTTAGGGACCCCCCCAATTTTGGGGACCCCCCCGTACCTTGGGGGGCCCCGATCTCTCCCGCCCGTTCTTGAAGTCGAAGTTGTCGAGGTCGCGTTCGGGTCCCAAAAACCGACTCAGTTCGATTTTGCTGCGGAATTTCTGCCCCGTGGGGCTTTGGGGGGGGGGAGTCCCCAAAATTAGGGGGGGTCCCCAATAATATCGGGGGGTCCCCAATAATATGGGGGACCCCAAAATACCCCTAAGAGGGGTTGTTGGGTTATAGAGAGACCATGAAAGTCAATGGGAATTAATGGGGGGGGAACAAATGGGGGGTCCCCAAAATTAGGGGGGGTCCCCAAAATTAGGGGGGGTCCCCAATAATGGGGGGACCCCAAAATACCCCTAAGAGGGGTTGTTGGGTTATAGGGAGACCCTGAAAGTCAATGGGAAATAATGGAGGGGAACAAATGGGGGGTCCCCCAAATTAGGGGGGGTCCCCAAAATTATGGGAGGGTCCCCAATAATTAGGGGGGACCCTAAAAACCAGAGGGAGGGGTCAATAAGACATGGGGGGGACCCCAAAATTCAATGGGAAGCAGCAGAAAAAAGGAGGTGCAATGGGGAGGGGGCGGAGCTTAGGAAATAGGGGCGGGGTTAGAAGAAGCCACGCCCCCAAACCAACCTTATTGGGGTTTAGGACCTGGGGGTGGGGTTTAGAACCCGGGGGGGGGCGTGGTTTAGGACCGGGGGGGCGGGGTTTAGGACCCGGGGGGGCGGGGTTTAGGACCCGGGGGGGCGGGGTTTAGGACCCGGGGGGGCGGGGTTTAGGACCCGGGGGGGCGGGGTTTAGGACCCGGGGGGGCGGGGTTTAGGACCCGGGGGGGCGGGGTTTAGGACACGGCGGTGGGGGTTAGGCCCCAGGGGGTGGGGTTTAGGACCCGGGGGGGTGGGGTTTAGGACCCGGGGGGCGGGGTTTAAGACACGGGGGCAGGGCTTAGGCCCCGGGGGGCGGGGTTTAGGCCCCGGGGGGGCGGGGTTTAGGACCCAAGGACAGTGTTTAGGACCCGGGGGGCGGGGTTTAGGACACAGGGGCGGGGTTTAGGACCCGGGGGGCGGGGTTTAGGACCCAGGATGGTGGGGTTTAAGACCCAGAGGGTGGGGTTTAAGACACAGGGGCGGGGTTTAAGACACAGGGGCGGGGTTTAAGACACAGGGGCGGGGTTTAGGAACCCTGGGGGTGGGGTTTAAGACCCGGGGGGCAGGGTTTAGGACCCGGGGGGCGGGGTTTAGGACCCAAGGACAGCGTTTAGGAACCCGGGGCGGGGGGGGTTTAGGACGCGGGGGGTGGGGTTTAAGACTCGGGGGGCGGGGTTTAGGCCCCGGGGGGCGGGGTTTAGGGCCCAGGGGTGGGGTTTAGGAATGGGGGGGTGGGGCTTAGGACCCAGGGATGGGGTTTAGGACCCGGGGGGGCGGGGTTTAGGACCCGGGGGGGCGGGGTTTAGGACCCAGGGACAGGGTTTAAGACACAGGGGTGGGGGTTAGGCCCCAGGGGGTGGGGTTTAGGACCCGGGGGGGTGGGGTTTAGAAGCCGGGGGGCGGGGTTTAAGACACGGGGGCGGGGCTTAGGACCCGGGGGGGGCGGGGTTTAAGACACGAGAGTGGGGTTTAGGACCGGGGGGGCGGAGTTTAGGACCGGGGGGGCGGGGTTTAGGGCCCAGGGGTGGGGTTTAGGAATGGGGGGGTGGGGTTTAGGACCCGGGGACAGAGTTTAAGACACAGTGGTGGGGTTTAGGCCCCGGGGGCGGGGTTTAGGACCGGGGGGGGTGGGGCTTAGGACCCAGTTACAGGGTCTAACACACAGGGGTGGGGTTTAGGCCCCAGGGGGCGGGGTTTAGGGGCCATGGGGGCGGGGCTCAGGGGGTACCTCTGGTAGTAGGTGTCGGAGCGGCCGCAGGTGGCTCCGGATTTGCGAAAGGCCTCTCGGCGCCGCCAGCCCGGGCCCAGCGCCGGGCACTCCACCCAGCCCTCGGCCATCCCGCGGGGGGCGCGCTACTGCGGGAACGCGCCGCCTCAGGCCCCGCCCACCGGCTGAGACCCCGCCCACCAGCTGCAAACCCCGCCCACAACACTTACATCCCACCCACAACACTTAGGCCCTGCCCACAGCACGTAGGCCCCGCCCACAAGGTACACACCCCGCCCAAAATGAATATATCCCGCCCACCACACTTGGGCCCCGCCCATGACACTTAGGCCCCGCCCACGAGGTACAAACCCCACCCACAACACTTACACCCCGCCCACGAGCTGCAAAGCCCGCCCACAACACTTAGAGCCTACTTAGATCCCGCCCACAACACTTAGGCCCCGCCCACGAGGTATAAACCTTGCTCACAACATTTAGGCCCCGCCCACAACACTTAGGCCCCGCCCACGAGGTGCAAACGCCGCCCACAAGCTGCAAACCCCGCCCACGACACTTAGATCCCACCCACAACACTTAGGCCCCGCCCATGAGGTATAAACCCCGCCCACAACACTTTGGCCCCGCCCACAAGATACAGACCCCGCCCACAAGATACAGACCCCGCCTACAACTCTTAGGCCCTGCCCATGAGGTGCAAACCCCACCCACAAAACTTAGGACCCGCCCATAAGGTACAAACCCCGCCCACCAGTCTTAGGCCCCGCCCACGAAGCGCTAACCCTGCCCACAAGGCTCAAACCCCGCCCGCAGCCCTTAGAGCCCACCCACAACACTTAGGCCCCGCCCACCAGCTGCAAACCCCGCCCACCAAGTGCAAACCCCGCCCACAACACTTACATCCCGCCCACAACACTTAGGCCCCGCCCATGAAGTACAAACCCCGCCCGCAACATTTAGGCCCCGCCCACAACATTTAGGGCCTGCCCACAACATTTAGGCCCCGCCCACAACACTTAGGCCCCGCCCACAAGTTGCAAAGCCCGCCCACAACACTTAGATCCCACCTGCAACACTTAGGCCCCGCCCACAACTCTTAGGCCCCGCCCACGAGGTACAAACCCCGCCCACAACACTTAGATCCCACCCACAACACTTAGGCCCCACACACGAGGTGCAAACCCCGCCCACAAACTTTAGGCCCCGCCCATGAGTAACAAACCCCGCCCACAACACTTTGGCCCCACCCACAAGATACAGACCCCACCCACAACTCTTAGGCCCCGCCCATGAGGTATAAAGCCCGCCCACAACTCTTAGGCCCCGCCCACCAGCTGCAAACCCCGCCCACAGATCTTGGAGGCAACCCGCAACACTTAGGCCCCGCCCACAACACTTAGGCCCCACCCACAAAGTACGAACCCCGCCCACAATGCTTAGGCCCTGCCCAGGAGGTATAAACCCCACCCACAGCACTTAGATCCCGCCCACAACACTTAGGCCCCGCCCACGAGGTACAAACCCCGCCCAAGAGGTACAAACCCCGCCCACAACACTCGGGCCCCGCCCACAACACTCAGGCACAGGCCCCCATTACAACCCTGTCCTGTGCACCGCAAGCCCCGCCCACGAGGCACAGGCTCCACCCCCAGCTCCACCCCCTCATTATAACATTGTTCTGTGCAGCCTAAGCCCCGCCCCCAAGCCTCAAGCCCCGCCCTGAGCACCTGAGGCTCCACCCCCTCCTCACCACCTTGTCCCGGGCACCACAAGCCCCGCCCCCAAGCCCCGCCTTGAGGACATGAAGCTCCACCCCCTCCTCACCACCCTGTCCCAGGCACCACAAGCCCCGCCCACAAGGCTCAAGCCCCGCCCCGAGCATCTGAAGCTCCGCCCCCTCCCCACCACCCTGTCCCTGGCACCAGAAGCCCCGCCCCCCGGCCCCAAGCACCGGAAGCTCCGCCCCCTCCCCACCACCCTGTCCCGGGCACCACAAGCCCCGCCCCCAAGCCCCGCCCTGAGCACCTGAAGCTCCGCCCCATCCTCACCACCCTGTCCCAGGCACAACAAGCCCCGCCCACAAGGCACAGGCTCCACCCCCAGCTCCACCACCTCATTACAACCCTGCACTGGGCAGCACAAGCCCCGCCCCCAAGTCTCAAGCCCCGCCCCCAGCACCGGAAGCTCCGCCCCCTCCTCAACACCCTGTGCCTGGCACAAGCCCCGCCCCCAGGCCTCAAGCCCCACCCTGAGCATTTGAAGCTCCGCCCCCTCCTCACCACCCTGTCCCGGGCACCACAAGCCCCGCCCACAACCCCCAGGTTCCCCCAAGCCCCGCCCCCAAACAACCCAGGCCACGCCCCCTCCCCCCCACGTGCGGCCCCAAAACCGCCGGATTTCCCCCCAAAACTCGTTTCTTCCCCCAAAACCCCCAAAATCTTCACTTTTTACCCACAAACGGCCCCCAAACCGCCCCTTTTCACCCCAGAAACACCCCCAAAACTCCACATTTCCACCGCAGCCCCAAAATCGCCCGTTTTTCCCCCAAACGGCCCCAATTTCCCGCCAACCACGTTTTTCCCGCCAAAACCCCCAAACCCGCCGCTTTTCCCGCCGAAAAGCCCCAAAACCCCGCGTTTTCCCCCCAAAACCCCCCGAACCGCCATTTTTTCCCTCTCAACCCGCCCCTTTTCCCCCAAAGCGCCGCTTTTCCCCCCAGACTCGCCCCTTTTTGCCCGATTTTGCCCTTTTTCGCCCCATTTTCGGCGCCTTTTTCCCGTTTCCCGCCCCCGGTACCGTTCCCGCCATCTCGTGGCGCAGCAGCGGCCGCCGGCGCTACCGGAAGCGGAAGTGAAGGGGGGTGGTGAGGGCACGTGACGCGGCGGCGACCAATAGGAATCGAGAAGCTCGCCGCGGTGGGGGGGGAAGGGGGGGGTAGGGTTTGTTTTTGCGCACGTGACCCAGCGGTGGGCGGGGTTATTCAAATGACGAGACCACGTGGTGCCGACGGCTCCGCCCCTTCTCTGGCCGCTGCGGGACACGTGACGCTGGGGGCGGGGTTATGTTAATGACGGCGGGTGGGCAGCAGCGGGGTGGGCGGGGTTATGCTAATGAGCGGAGGCGCTCCCGGCGGCCTCCGCGGCGCCACCATTGAGCCCTATGGCGCCCTATAGAGCCCAATGCAGCCCTATAGAGCCCCATAGTGCGATATAGAAACCTATAGAGCCATATACAGCCCCATAGAGTCTCATAGAGCTCAATACAGCCCCATAGAGCCATATAGGGCCCCATAGAGCCCTATAGAGCCCCCCCCCAGTGCCCATAGGAACCCCTATAGAAACCCCTATGGCCCCATAGAGCCCCCCCCCAGCCCCTATAGAATCCCCCTTGCCCTATAGAAACCCCAATGGCCCCACAGAGCCCCCCCAGGCGCTTCCTTTGACACCCATTTTATTGAGGGGGAGGGACCCAGGCGTCCGGGGGGGACCCAGGCGTCCGGGGGTGAACAGAAAGTGTCCAGGAAAGGGGACCCAGGCGTCCGGGAGGGGACCCAGGCGTCCGGGAGGGACCCAGGCGTCCGGGAGGGGACCCATGGATCCGGGAGGGACCCAGGCGTCCGGGAGGGACCCAGGCGTCCGGGGGTGAACACAAAGGGTCCAGGAAGGGGGACCCAGGCGTCCGGGGCAGCCCAGGACTTGTGGGTGGGGGAGACCATGGGAGGGGACCCAGGCGTCCGGGAGGGACCCAGGCATCCGGGAGGGACCCAGGCGTCCGGGGGGATACCCAGGGATCCAGGAGGGACCCAGGCGTCCGGGGGTGAACACAAAGTGTCCAGGAAAAGGGACCCAGGCGTCCGGGAGGGGACCCAGGCGTCCGGGGCAGCCCAGGAGCTCTGAGTGGGGAAGACTTGGGGAGGGGACCCAGGCGTCCGGGGGGATACCCATGGATCCGGGAGGGGACCCAGGTGTCCGGGAGGGACCCAGGCGTCCGGGAGGGACCCAGGCGTCCGGGGGGATACCCAGGGATCCGGGAGGGGACCCAGGCGTCCGGGAGGGAGCCAGGCGTCCGGGGGGATACCCATGGATCCGGGAGGGGACCCAGGCGTCCGGGAGGGACCCAGGCGTCCGGGAGGGAGCCAGGCGCGCGGTCAGCGGTGGGAGCGCAGGTCGGTGGTGAGCGGGTCGTGCTGGATGGTCTGGTGCAGCATGAGCGCCAGCAGCCCCGCGCGGTTGGTCATGGCCGCCCGCACGTTGCGCTCCTGCTCAAACAGCTCGTCCAGCTTGTACCACTGCGGGGACAGACGGGGGGACACGGGGACAGAGCGGGGGACATCAGTGGGGACAGCAATAGGGAGGTGGGGGCGTGGTATGGGGACAGGGGGACAGGACATGGGGACAGGATGTGGGGATATGGGGAGGGGATATGGGGATATGGGGACATGATGTGGGGACATGATAAGGGGACATGATATGGGGATATGATATGGGGATGTGGGGACATGATATGGGGACATGGGGACATGGGGACAGGGGGATATGGGGACATGGGGACAAGGGGACATGGGGACATGATATGGGACAGGGGGATATGGGACAGGGGGATATGGGACAGGGGGACAGCAGTG
Organism: Streptopelia decaocto; assembly: GCF_964273445.1. Classification (NCBI taxonomy): domain Eukaryota; kingdom Metazoa; phylum Chordata; class Aves; order Columbiformes; family Columbidae; genus Streptopelia; species Streptopelia decaocto. The sequence continues at coordinate 26,956 of NW_028114975.1, forward strand.
GGGACATCAATGGGGACATGGGGACATGATGTGGGGACATGATAAGGGGACATGATATGGGGACAGGGGGACATGGGGACATGGGGACAGGGGACAGCGGGACATCAATAGTGATGTGGGGACATAATATGGGGATATGGAGACATGGGGACAGACATGGGGACAGACATGGGGACATCAGTGGGGACGTGGGGACAGGATATGGAGACATGGGGACATGGGGACAGGGGGACAGACATGGGGACATCAGTGGGGACATCAATAGGGACGTGGGGACATGATTTGGGGACAGGGGGACATGGGGACAGGATATGGGGACAGGATATGGGGATATGGGGACATGGGGACAGGGGGACATGAGGACGGGGACATGGGGACATGATAAGGGGACAAGGGGACAAGATATGGGGAGAGGGGGACAGGATATGGGGACAGACATGGGGACATCAGTGGGGACATCAATAGGGATGTGGGGACATGATTTGGGGACAGGGGGACATGGGGACAGGGGGACATGGGGACATGGGGACAGGGGGACAGGGGGACAGGGGGATATGGGGACAGGGGGACAGACATGGGGACATCAGTGGGGACATCAATAGGGATGTGGGGACATGATTTGGGGACAGGGGGACATGGGGACATGGGGACACCCACTGTCACCCCATGATGTCTCCCAATGTCTCCCAGTGTCCCCAGTGATGTCCCCAGTGTCACCCCAGTGTGTCCCCAGTGTCACCCAGTATCACCCTGATGTGTCTCCCAGTGTCCCCAATGACATCCCCAGTGTCCCCAGTGATGTCCCCAGTGTCACCCCAGTGTCCCCAGTGTCACTCCCAGCATCTCAGCATCACCCAAGGGACCTTCTAAGGCCCCAAACGTCCCCAGTACCCCCCAGTGTCACCCCACGATGTCCCCAGTGTCCCCAGTATCACGCTGGGTTGTCTCCCAGTGCCACCCAATGACACCCCCAGTGTCCCCAGGGTGTCCCCAGGGTGTCCCCATGTCACCCACCACTCGGACCCTCTCCAGGTCACCTCGGTCTCCCAGTGTCCCCCAGTATCACCCTGATGTGTCTCCCAGTGTCACCCCATGATGTCCCCAGTATCACCCAGTATCACCCCAGTGTGTCCCCAGTGTCCCCAATGACATCCCCAGTGTCCCCAGTATCACCCCAGTGTGTCCCCAGTGTCCCCAATGACGTCCCCAGTGTCCCCAGTATCACCCAGTATCACCCCAGTGTGTCCCCAGTGTCCCCAATGACATCCCCAGTGTCCCCAATGACGTCCCCAGTGTCCCCAGTGATGTCCCCAGTGTCACCCCAGTGTCCCCAGTGTCACTCCCAGCATCTCAGCATCACCCAAGGGACCTTCTACGGCCCCAAACGTCCCCCAGTACCCCCCAGTGTCCCCCCCCAGTGTCACCCCACGATGTCCCCTGTGTCCCCAGTATCACGCTGGGTTGTCTCCCAGTGCCACCCAATGACACCCCCAGTGTCCCCAGGGTGTCCCCAGGGTGTCCCCATTGTCACCCACCACTCGGACCCTCTCCAGGTCACCTCGGTCTCCCAGTGTCCCCCAGTATCACCCTGATGTGTCCCCCAGTGTCCCCAATGTCTCCCAGTGTCCCCAGTGTCACCCTGATGTGTCCCCCAGTGTCCCCAATGTCTCCCAGTGTCCCCAGTATCACCCTGATGTGTCCCCCAGTGTCCCCAGTGTCCCCCAGTATCACCCTGATGTGTCCCCCAGTGTCCCCAGTGTCACCCTGATGTGTCTCCCAGTGTCCCCAATGTCCCCCAGTGTCCCCCAGTGTCACCCTGATGTGTCTCCCAGTGTCCCCAGTGTCACCCTGATGTGTCCCCCAGTGTCCCCAGTGTCCCCCAGTATCACCCTGATGTGTCCCCCAGTGTCCCCAATGTCTCCCAGTGTCCCCCAGTGTCACCCTGATGTGTCTCCCAGTGTCACCCCATGATGTCCCCAATAACATCCCCAGTGTCCCCAATGACATCCCCAGTGTCCCCAATAACATCCCCAGTGTCCCCAATGACATCCCCAGTGTCCCCAATGTCTCCCAGCATCCCCCAGTATCACCCTGATGTGTCTCCCAGTGTCACCCCATGATGTCCCCAGTGTCCCCAGTGTCACCCCAGTGTCCCCAATGGGCCCCCCAGCATCTCAACGTCACCCAAGGGACCTTCTAAGCCCCCAAACGTCCCAAATACCCCCCCCCCAGTGTCACCCCATGGCATCCCCAGTGTCCCCAGGGTGTCCCCACGATGTCCCCAGGGTGTCCCCATGTCACCCACCACTCGGACCCTCTCCAGGTCCACCTCGGTCTCCCAGTGTCCCCCAGTATCACCCCAGTGTGTCCCCAGTATCACCCAGTATCACCCTGATGTGTCTCCCAGTGCCACCCCATGACATCCCCAGTGTCCCCATGGTGTCCCCATGGTGTCCCCATTGTCACCCACCACTCGGACCCTCTCCAGGTCACCTCGGTCTCCCAGTGTCCCCCAGTATCACCCTGATGTGTCTCCCAGTGTCACCCCATGATGTCCCCAGTATCACCCAGTATCACCCCAGTGTGTCCCCAGTGTCCCCAATGACATCCCCAGTGTCCCCAGTGTCACCCCAGTGTGTCCCCAGTGTCACCCAGTATCACCCTGATGTGTCTCCCAGTGTCACCCCACGATGTCAGTGATGTCCCCAGGGTGTCCCCATGTCACCCACCACTCGGACCCTCTCCAGGTCCACCTCGGTCTCCCAGTGTCCCCCAGTATCACCCTGATGTGTCTCCCAGTGTCACCCCATGATGTCCCCAGTATCACCCAGTATCACCCCAGTGTGTCCCCAGTGTCCCCAATGACATCCCCAGTGTCACCCAATGACATCCCCAGTGTCACCCAATGACATCCCCAGTGTCCCCAGTATCACCCAGTATCACCCCAGTGTGTCCCCAGTGTCCCCAATGACATCCCCAGTGTCACCCAATGACATCCCCAGTGTCCCCAGTGTCCCCAGTATCACCCCAGTGTGTCCCCAGTGTCCCCAATGACATCCCCAGTGTCCCCAATGACATCCCCAGTGTCCCCAGTGATGTCCCCAGTGTCACCCCAGTGTCCCCAGTGTCACTCCCAGCATCTCAGCATCACCCAAGGGACCTTCTACGGCCCCAAACGTCCCCAGTACCCCCCAGTATCCCCCAGTATCACCCTGATGTGTCTCCCAGTGTCACCCCACGATGTCAGTGATGTCCCCACGATGTCCCCAGGGTGTCCCCACTGTCACCCACCACTCGGACCCTCTCCAGGTCACCTCGGTCTCCCAGTGTCCCCCAGTATCACCCTGATGTGTCCCCCAGTGTCCCCAGTGTCCCCCAGTATCACCCTGATGTGTCTCCCAGTGTCCCCAGTGTCCCCAGTGTCACCCTGATGTGTCTCCCAGTGTCCCCAATGTCTCCCAGTGTCCCCCAGTGTCACCCTGATGTGTCTCCCAGTGTCACCCCATGATGTCCCCAATAACATCCCCAGTGTCCCCAATGACATCCCCAGTGTCCCCAATGTCTCCCAGCGTCCCCCAGTATCACCCTGATGTGTCTCCCAGTGTCACCCCATGATGTCCCCAGTGTCCCCAATGCCATCCCCAGTGTCCCCAATGGGTCCCCCAGCATCTCAACGTCACCCAAGGGACCTTCTAAGCCCCCAAACGTCCCAAATACCCCCCCCCCAGTGTCACCCCATGGCATCCCCAGTGTCCCCAGGGTGTCCCCACGATGTCCCCAGGGTGTCCCCATGTCACCCACCACTCGGACCCTCTCCAGGTCCACCTCGGTCTCCCAGTGTCCCCCAGTATCACCCTGATGTGTCTCCCAGTGTCACCCCATGATGTCCCCAGTATCACCCAGTATCACCCCAGTGTGTCCCCAGTGTCCCCAATGACATCCCCAGTGTCCCCAGTGTGTCCCCAGTATCACCCAGTATCACCCCAGTGTGTCCCCAGTGTCCCCAATGACATCCCCAGTGTCACCCAATGACATCCCCAGTGTCCCCAATGACATCCCCAGTGTCCCCAGTGTCCCCAGTATCACCCCAGTGTGTCCCCAGTGTCCCCAATGACATCCCCAGTGTCCCCAATGACATCCCCAGTGTCCCCAATGTCTCCCAGTATCACCCCAGTGTGTCCCCAGTGTCCCCAATGACATCCCCAGTGTCCCCAGTATCACCCTGGTGTGTCTCCCAGTGTCCCCAATGACATCCCCAGTGTCCCCAGTGATGTCCCCAGTGTCCCCAGTGATGTCCCCAGTGTCACCCCAGTGTCCCCAGTGTCACTCCCAGCATCTTAACGTCACCCAAGGGACCTTCTAAGGCCCCAAACGTCCCCAGTACCCCCCAGTATCCCCCAGTATCACCCTGATGTGTCTCCCAGTGTCCCCACGATGTCCCCAGGGTGTCCCCACTGTCACCCACCACTCGGACCCTCTCCAGGTCCACCTCGGTCTCCCAGTGTCCCCCAGTGTCACCCTGATGTGTCTCCCAGTGTCACCCCATGATGTCCCCAATAACATCCCCAGTGTCCCCAATGACATCCCCAGTGTCCCCAATGTCTCCCAGTATCACCCAGTGTCACCCTGATGTGTCTCCCAGTGTCCCCAATGTCTCCCAGCATCCCCCAGTATCACCCTGATGTGTCCCCCAGTGTCCCCAATGTCTCCCAGCATCCCCCAGTATCACCCTGATGTGTCCCCCAGTGTCCCCAATGTCTCCCAGCGTCCCCCAGTATCACCCTGATGTGTCTCCCAGTGTCACCCCATGATGTCCCCAGTGTCCCCAATGCCATCCCCAGTGTCCCCAATGGGTCCCCCAGCATCTCAACGTCACCCAAGGGACCTTCTAAGCCCCCAAACGTCCCAAATACCCCCCCCCCCAGTGTCACCCCATGGCATCCCCAGTGTCCCCAGGGTGTCCCCAGGGTGTCCCCAGGGTGTCCCCATGTCACCCACCACTCGGACCCTCTCCAGGTCCACCTCGGTGTCCCAGTGTCCCCCAGTATCACCCCAGTGCGTCCCCAGTATCACCCAGTGTCACCCTGATGTGTCTCCCAGTGCCACCCCATGACATCCCCAGTGTCCCCAGGGTGTCCCCACTGTCACCCACCACTCGGACCCTCTCCAGGTCCACCTCGGTCTCCCAGTGTCCCCCAGTATCACCCTGATGTGTCTCCCAGTGTCACCCCATGATGTCCCCAGTATCACCCAGTATCACCCCAGTGTGTCCCCAGTGTCCCCAATGACATCCCCAGTGTCCCCAGTGTGTCCCCAGTATCACCCCAGTGTGTCCCCAGTGTCCCCAATGATATCCCCAGTGTCCCCAGTGTCACCCCAGTGTGTCCCCAGTGTCCCCAATGACATCCCCAGTGTCCCCAATGTCTCCCAGTATCACCCCAGTGTGTCCCCAGTGTCCCCAATGACATCCCCAGTGTCCCCAGTATCACCCCAGTGTGTCCCCAGTATCCCCCAGTATCACCCTGGTGTGTCTCCCAGTGTCCCCAATGACATCCCCAGTGTCCCCAGTGATGTCCCCAAGTCCCTCAGAGCCTCTTAACGTCACCCAAGGGACCTTCTAAGGCCCCAAACGCCCCCAGTACCCCCCAGTGTCACCCCACGATGTCCCCAGTGTCCCCAGTATCACGCTGGGTTGTCTCCCAGTGCCACCCCATGACACCCCCAGTGTCCCCAGGGTGTCCCCAGGGTGTCCCCATTGTCACCCACCACTCGGACCCTCTCCAGGTCACCTCGGTCTCCCAGTGTCCCCCAGTATCACCCTGATGTGTCTCCCAGTGTCACCCCATGATGTCCCCAGTATCACCCAGTATCACCCCAGTGTGTCCCCAGTGTCCCCAATGACATCCCCAGTGTCCCCAGTATCACCCAGTATCACCCCAGTGTGTCCCCAGTGTCCCCAATGACATCCCCAGTGTCCCCAGTATCACCCAGTATCACCCCAGTGTGTCCCCAGTGTCCCCAATGACATCCCCAGTGTCCCCAATGACATCCCCAGTGTCCCCAGTATCACCCAGTATCACCCCAGTGTGTCCCCAGTGTCACCCAATGACATCCCCAGTGTCCCCAGTATCACCCAGTATCACCCCAGTGTGTCCCCAGTGTCCCCAATGATATCCCCAGTGTCCCCAGTATCACCCTGGTGTGTCCCCAGTGTCCCCAATGACATCCCCAGTGTCCCCAGTGATGTCCCCAAGTCCCTCAAAGCCTCTTAACGTCACCCAAGGGACCTTCTAAGGCCCCAAACGTCCCCAGTACCCCCCAGTATCCCCCAGTATCACCCTGATGTGTCTCCCAGTGTCACCCCACGATGTCAGTGATGTCCCCACGATGTCCCCATGGTGTCCCCATGTCACCCACCACTCGGACCCTCTCCAGGTCACCTCGGTCTCCCAGTGTCCCCCAGTATCACCCTGATGTGTCCCCCAGTGTCCCCAATGTCTCCCAGTGTCACCCTGATGTGTCTCCCAGTGTCACCCCATGATGTCCCCAATAACATCCCCAGTGTCCCCAATGTCTCCCAGTATCACCCAGTGTCACCCTGATGTGTCCCCCAGTGTCCCCAATGTCTCCCAGTATCACCCAGTGTCACCCTGATGTGTCCCCCAGTGTCCCCAATGTCTCCCAGTGTCCCCCAGTGTCACCCTGATGTGTCTCCCAGTGTCACCCCATGATGTCCCCAATAACATCCCCAGTGTCCCCAATGACATCCCCAGTGTCCCCAATGTCTCCCAGTATCACCCAGTGTCACCCTGATGTGTCTCCCAGTGTCCCCAATGTCTCCCAGCATCCCCCAGTATCACCCTGATGTGTCTCCCAGTGTCACCCCATGATGTCCCCAGTGTCCCCAATGCCATCCCCAGTGTCCCCAATGGGTCCCCCAGCATCTCAACGTCACCCAAGGGACCTTCTAAGCCCCCAAACGTCCCAAATACCACCCCCCCAGTGTCACCCCATGGCATCCCCAGTGTCCCCAGGGTGTCCCCACGATGTCCCCAGGGTGTCCCCATGTCACCCACCACTCGGACCCTCTCCAGGTCCACCTCGGTGTCCCAGTGTCCCCCAGTATCACCCCAGTGCGTCCCCAGTATCACCCAGTATCACCCTGATGTGTCTCCCAGTGCCACCCCATGACATCCCCAGTGTCCCCAGGGTGTCCCCAGGGTGTCCCCATGTCACCCACCACTCGGACCCTCTCCAGGTCACCTCGGTCTCCCAGTGTCCCCCAGTATCACCCTGATGTGTCTCCCAGTGTCACCCCATGATGTCCCCAGTATCACCCAGTATCACCCCAGTGTCCCCAGTGTCCCCAATGACATCCCCAGTGTCCCCAGTGTGTCCCCAGTATCACCCCAGTGTGTCCCCAGTGTCCCCAATGACATCCCCAGTGTCCCCAGTATCACCCCAGTGTGTCCCCGGTGTCCCCAATGACATCCCCAGTGTCCCCAATGACATCCCCAGTGTCCCCAGTGATGTCCCCAGTGTCCCCAGTGATGTCCCCAGTGTCACCCCAGTGTGTCCCCAGTGTCCCCAATGACGTCCCCAGTGTCCCCAGTGATGTCCCCAGTGTCCCCAGTGATGTCCCCAGTGTCACCCCAGTGTCCCCAGTGTCACTCCCAGCATCTTAACGTCACCCAAGGGACCTTCTACGGCCCCAAACGTCCCCAGTACCCCCCAGTATCCCCCAGTATCACCCTGATGTGTCTCCCAGTGTCACCCCACGATGTCAGTGATGTCCCCACGATGTCCCCAGGGTGTCCCCACTGTCACCCACCACTCGGACCCTCTCCAGGTCCACCTCGGTCTCCCAGTGTCCCCAGTGTCACCCTGATGTGTCTCCCAGTGTCCCCAATGTCTCCCAGTGTCACCCTGATGTGTCTCCCAGTGTCACCCCATGATGTCCCCAATAACATCCCCAGTGTCCCCAATGACATCCCCAGTGTCCCCAATGTCTCCCAGCATCCCCCAGTATCACCCTGATGTGTCTCCCAGTGTCACCCCATGATGTCCCCAGTGTCCCCAATGCCATCCCCAGTGTCCCCAATGGGTCCCCCAGCATCTCAACGTCACCCAAGGGACCTTCTAAGCCCCCAAACGTCCCAAATACCCCCCCCCAGTGTCACCCCATGGCATCCCCAGTGTCCCCAGGGTGTCCCCACGATGTCCCCAGGGTGTCCCCATGTCACCCACCACTCGGACCCTCTCCAGGTCCACCTCGGTGTCCCAGTGTCCCCCAGTATCACCCCAGTGCGTCCCCAGTATCACCCAGTATCACCCTGATGTGTCTCCCAGTGCCACCCAATGACACCCCCAGTGTCCCCAGGGTGTCCCCAGGGTGTCCCCATGTCACCCACCACTCGGACCCTCTCCAGGTCACCTCGGTCTCCCAGCGTCCCCCAGTATCACCCTGATGTGTCTCCCAGTGTCACCCCATGATGTCCCCAGTATCACCCAGTATCACCCCAGTGTGTCCCCAGTGTCCCCAATGACATCCCCAGTGTCCCCAGTATCACCCCAGTGTGTCCCCAGTGTCCCCAATGACATCCCCAGTGTCCCCAATGTCTCCCAGTATCACCCCAGTGTGTCCCCAGTGTCCCCAATGACATCCCCAGTGTCCCCAGTGTCACCCCAGTGTGTCCCCAGTGTCCCCAATGACATCCCCAGTGTCCCCAGTGTCACCCCAGTGTGTCCCCAGTGTCCCCAATGACATCCCCAGTGTCCCCAGTATCACCCCAGTGTGTCCCCAGTGTCCCCAATGACATCCCCAGTGTCCCCAGTATCACCCCAGTGTCACCCAATGACATCCCCAGTGTCCCCAGTGTCCCCAGTATCACCCCAGTGTGTCCCCAGTGTCCCCAATGACATCCCCAGTGTCCCCAATGACATCCCCAGTGTCCCCAGTATCACCCCAGTGTGTCCCCAGTGTCACCCCAGTGTGTCCCCAGTATCACCCAGTATCACCCTGGTGTGTCTCCCAGTGTCACCCAATGACATCCCCAGTGTCCCCAATGACATCCCCAGTGTCCCCAGGGATGTCCCCAAGTCCCTCAGAGCCTCTTAACGTCACCCAAGGGACCTTCTAAGGCCCCAAACGTCCCCAGTACCCCCCAGTATCACCCTGATGTGTCTCCCAGTGTCACCCCACGATGTCAGTGATGTCCCCACGATGTCCCCAGGGTGTCCCCAGGGTGTCCCCATGTCACCCACCACTCGGACCCTCTCCAGGTCACCTCGGTCTCCCAGTGTCCCCCAGTATCACCCTGATGTGTCTCCCAGTGTCACCCCATGATGTCCCCAGTATCACCCAGTATCACCCCAGTGTGTCCCCAGTGTCCCCAATGACATCCCCAGTGTCCCCAGTATCACCCAGTATCACCCCAGTGTGTCCCCAATGACATCCCCAGTGTTCCCAGTGTCCCCAGTATCACCCCAGTGTGTCCCCAATGACATCCCCAGTGTCCCCAGTGTCCCCAGTATCACCCCAGTGTGTCCCCAGTGTCCCCAATGACATCCCCAGTGTCACCCAATGACATCCCCAGTGTCCCCAATGTCTCCCAGTATCACCCCAGTGTGTCCCCAGTGTCCCCAATGACATCCCCAGTGTCCCCAGTGACGTCCCCAGTGTCACCCCAGTGTCCCCAGTGTCACTCCCAGCATCTTAACGTCACCCAAGGGACCTTCTAAGGCCCCAAACGTCCCCAGTGTCCCCAGTGTCCCCCCCCAGTGCCACCCCATGATGTCCCCAGTGTCCCCACGATGTCCCCATGGTGTCCCCACTGTCACCCACCACTCGGACCCTCTCCAGGTCCACCTCGGCGCGTCTCAGCTTCTCCCAGCAGTAGTGACGGTGGCAGCGGCGCTTGGGGACGCGGCAAAACTCGCCCGTCAGCTCGAACACGTCGCGCACCAGGGGGCACCCGCACACCTCGTCAGCCGGGACCTGGGGGAGACAGCACCCATGGGTGCCCCCAGCACCCACAGAGACACATGGGGACCCATAGGAATCCATAGAGACACATAGGGACCCATAGAGACACATAGGGACCCATAGGGACCCATAGAGACCCATGGGTGGGAGACAGAACCCACACACCTCGTCAGCCGGGACCTATGGGAGACAGCACCCATGGGTGCCCCCAGCACCCACAGAGACACATAGGGACCCATAGGAATCCACAGAGACCCATAGGGACCCACAGAGACACATAGGGACCCATAGAGACCCATAGAGACACATGGGTGGGAGACAGAACCCACACACCTCGTCAGCCGGGACCTGGGGGAGACAGCACCCATGGGTGCCCCCAGCACCCACAGAGACACATAGGGACCCATAGGAATCCATAGAGACACATAGGGACCCATAGAGACACATAGGGACCCATAGAAACCCATGGGTGGGAGACAGAACCCACACACCTCGTCAGCCGGGACCTATGGGAGACAGCACCCATGGGTGCCCCCAGCACCCACAGAGACACATAGGGACCCATAGGAATCCATAGAGACCCATAGGGACCCATAGAGACACATAGGGACCCATAGGGACCCATAGAGACACATAGGGACCCATAGGGACCCATAGAAACCCATGGGTGGGAGACAGAACCCACACACCTCGTCAGCCGGGACCTGGGGGAGACAGCACCCATGGGTGCCCCCAGCACCCACGGCACCCATAGAGACACATAGGGACCCATAGGAACCCATAGAGAGCCATAGAGACCCATAGAGACCCACAGAGACCCACAGAGACTCATAGAGACACATAGAGACACATAAGAACCCATAGAGACCCATAGCACCCATAGAGCACCCATAGGACCCCATAGCACCCATGGGTGCCCCCCACCCACCTTGGGCTGGCGGGAGTGCTCGGGACACAGTGCTCCCCACAGCACCCATAGGAACCCATAGAGCCCCATAGAGCCCCCATAGCTCCCCATAGAGCACCCATAGGACCCCATAGCACCCATAGAGCACCCATAGCACCCATGGGTGCCCCCACCCACCTTGGGCTCGCGGGAGTGCTCGGGACACAGTGCTCCCCACAGCACCCATAGGAACCCATAGAGCCCCATAGAGCCCCCATAGAGCACCCATAGGACCCCATAGCACCCACAGAGCACCCACAGAGCACCCATAGCACCCATAGCACCCATAGAGCACCCATAGGACCCCATAGCACCCATAGAGCACCCATAGCACCCATGGGTGCCCCCCACCCACCTTGGGCTCGCGGGAGTGCTCGGGACACAGTGCTCCCCACAGCACCCATAGAGCCCCATAGAGCCCCATAGAGCCCCCATAGCTCCCCATAGAGCACCCATAGGACCCCATAGCACCCATAGGACCCACAGAGCACCCATAGGACCCCATAGCACCCATGGGTGCCCCCCACCCACCTTGGGCTCGCAGGAGTGCTCGGGACACAGTGCTCCCCACAGCACCCATAGGAACCCATAGAGCCCCATAGAGCCCCCATAGAGCCCCCATAGCTCCCCATAGAGCACCCATAGCACCCATGGGTGCCCCCCACCCACCTTGGGCTCGCGGGAGTGCTTGGGGCACCGTGCTCCCCACAGCACCCATAGGAACCCATAGAGCCCCCATAGCACCCATAGAGCACCCATAGGACCCCATAGCACCCACAGAGCACCCATAGCACCCATAGGACCCACAGAGCACCCATAGGACCCCATAGCACCCACAGAGCCCCCATAGCACCCATAGAGCACCCATAGGACCCACAGAGCACCCATAGGACCCCATAGCACCCATAGAGCACCCATAGAGCACCCATAGGACCCCATAGCACGCATGGGTGCCCCCCACCCACCTTGGGCTGGCGGGAGTGCTCGGGGCACAGTGCTCCCCACAGCACCCATAGGACCCCATAGAGCACCCATAGGACCCACAGAGCACCCATAGGACCCCATAGCACCCATAGAGCACCCATAGAGCACCCATCGCACCCATGGGTGCCCCCCACCCACCTTGGGCTCGCGGGAGTGCTCCGGGCACAGTGCTCCCCACAGCACCCATAGGAACCCATAGAGCCCCATAGAGCCCCCATAGCTCCCCATAGAGCACCCATAGGACCCACAGAGCACCCATAGCACCCATGGGTGCCCCCCACCCACCTTGGGCTCGCGGGAGTGCTGGGGCACAGTGCTCCCCACAGCACCCATAGGAACCCATAGAGCCCCATAGAGCCCCATAGAGCCCCCATAGCTCCCCATAGAGCACCCATAGGACCCCATAGCACCCACAGAGCACCCATAGCACCCATGGGTGCCCCCACCCACCTTGGGCTCGCGGGAGTGCTCGGGGCACAGCACCTGCAGCCTCTTGCAATAGGTTTTGCTCTGGGGGTTGTAAACGTCGCAGAACAGGCGGGTGGCCCTGGGGGAGGGGACACATGGGGACCCAGGCGTCCGGGAGGGACCCAGGCGTCCGGGGGGACCCAGGAGTTCGGGAGGGACCCGGGAGTTCGGGAGGGACCCAGGAGTTCGGGAGGGGACCCAGGAGTTCGGGAGGGGACCCAGGAGTTCAGGAGGGACCCAGGCGTCCGGGGGGACCCAGGAGTTCGGGGAGGGACCCAGGAGTTCGGGAGGGGACCCAGGCGTCCGGGAGGGACCCAGGCATCCGGGAGGGACCCAGGTGTCCGGGGGGACCCAGGTGTCCAGGGGGACCCAGGCGTTCGGGAAGGGACCCAGGCGTTCGGGAAGGGACCCAGGCGTCCGGGAAGGACCCAGGAGTTCAGGAGGGACCCAGGTGTCCGGGGGGACCCAGGAGTTCGGGAAGGGACCCAGGCGTCCGGGAGGGACCCAGGAGTTCAGGAGGGACCCAGGCGTCCGGGGGGACCCAGGAGTTCGGGAGGGGACCCAGGAGTTCGGGGGGGACCCAGGAGTTCGGGGGGGACCCAGGAGTTCGGGAGGGACCCAGGAGTTCGGGAAGGGACCCAGGAGTTCGGGAGGGACCCAGGAGTTCGGGAGGGGACCCAGGAGTTCGGGGAGGGACCCAGGAGTTCGGGGAGGGACCCAGGAGTTCGGGAGGGACCCAGGAGTTCGGGAGGGGACCCAGGAGTTCGGGAGGGACCCAGGAGTTCGGGGAGGGACCCAGGAGTTCAGGGGGGACCCAGGAGTTCGGAGGGGACCCAGGCATCTGGGAGGGGACCCAGGCGTCCGGGAGGGACCCAGGCGTCCGGGAGGGACCCAGGCGTCCGGGAGGGGACCCAGGAGTTCAGGGGGACCCGGGAATTTGGGGAGGGGACCCAGGCATTCGGGAAGGGACCCAGGCGTCCGGGAGGGACCCAGGCGTCCGGCCGCACTCACCCCTCGATGCGCGTTGGGTACATGGACCCGAAGGACGTTTGGCTCTCGTACTGCGGGGGAGCGGCCGCTCAGGGACCTATAGCGACCTATAGGGCCCCTATAGCCCCCTCCAGAGCCCCATATTGGAGCCTATATGGCCCTTATAGAGCCCCATATGACCCCACAGCCCCTATACATCCCCACTGGGGGGTCCATATGGCCCCTATAGGACCCCAGAGAAGCCCCGTGGCCCCTATACAACCCAAGAGGAGAATCCATATGGTCTCTATAGAAGCCAGGGGAGCCCCATGGCCCCTATAGAGCTCATAGGGCTCCTATAGAACCCAGACACCCCCCTACAGCCCCTATAGAGCCCCAGAATAGGGTCCGTATGGTCCCTATAGAACCCAGACGCCCCCCTATAGAGCCTCAGAACGGGATCCATATGGTCCCTATAGAACCCAGAGACCCCCCTACAGCCCCTATAGAGCTCCAGAATAGGGTCTGTATGATCCCTATAGAACCCAGACACCCCCCTATAGAGCCCCAGAACAGGCTCCATATGGTCCCTATAGAACCCAGGGGGATCCCCTACAGAATACAGGGGACCCCTATAGGGCATGGGCAGCCCCTATAGAACCCAAGCCAAGGATCCATACGGTCCCTATAGAAGCTGGGGGAGCCACACGTCCCCTATAGAGCCCCCAGGGCTCCTATAGAGCCCACAGGGCACCTATAGGACCCAGACACCCCCCTACAGCCCCTATAGAGCCCCAGAATAGGGTCCATATGGTCCCTATAGAACCCGGAGACCCCCCTACAGCCCCTATAGAGCCTCAGAATAGGGTCCATATGGACCCTATAGAACCCAGACACCCCCCTATAGAGCCCCAGAACGGGATCCATATGGTCCCTATAGAACCCAGAGACCCCCCCTACAGCCCCTATAGAGCTCCAGAATAGGGTCTGTATGATCCCTATAGAACCCAGAGACCCTCCTATAGCCCCTATAGAACCCAAAACAATGATCCATACGGTCCCTATAGAAGCTGGGGGAGCCACATGTCCCCTATAGAGCCCATAGGGCTGCTATAGAGCCCATAGGGCACCTATAGAACCCATAGGGCACCTCTAGAGCCCCCTCTAAAGCTCCAGAATAGGCTCCATATGGTGCCTATAGAGTCCGGGGTCCCCTATAGCGCCCCCTCGCGGGTCCCCCCGGCCCCTGCAGGGGGTCCCTGCCCCACACGTGCCCCCTGGGCCCTATAGGATCCATAGGTACCTTGGCGTAGCAGCGCTCCATGTGGCGCAGCGCCACCTTGGGGTTGATGGGGTGACCGCAGGACACGCAGAAGATCTGCAGGTCGGTGTCCTCGCTGTCCCCTTCGGTGCTCTGAGGGACCCAGGCGTCCGGGAGGGACCCAGGCGTCCGGGGAGACAAGGGAGGTCACGGAGGGACCCAGGCGTTCGGGAGGGACCCAGGAGTTCGGGGAGACATGGGAGGTCAGGGGGACCCAGGAGTTCGGGGAGGGACCCAGGAGTTCGGGAGGGACCCAGGAGTTCGGGGAGGGACCCAGGAGTGCCCCAAGGGACCCAGGAGTTCGGGAGGGACCCAGGAGTTCGGAAGGGACCCAGGCGTCCGGGAGAGGGACCCAGGAGTTCGGGGCTGGCTTAAGACTTCAAGGAGGGACCCAGGAGCTCAGGAGGGACCCAGGAGTTCGGGAGGGACCCAGGAGTTCAGGAGGGACCCAGGAGTTCGGGAGGGACCCAGGAGTTCGGGGAGGGACCCAGGAGTTCGGGAGGGACCCAGGAGTTCGGGGAGGGACCCAGGAGTTCGGGGTTGACTTAAGACTTCAGGAACGGACCCAGGAGTTCGGGAAGGACCCAGGAGTTTGGGGAGGGACCCAGGAGTTCGGGGAGGGACCCAGGAGTGCCCCAAGGGACCCAGGAGTGCCCCAAGGGACCCAGGAGTTCGGGAGGGACCCAGGAGTTCGGAAGGGACCCAGGCGTCCGGGAGAGGGACCCAGGAGTTCGGGGCTGGCTTAAGACTTCAAGGAGGGACCCAGGAGTTCGGGAGGGACCCAGGAGTTCGGGAGGGACCCAGGAGCTCAGGAGGGACCCAGGAGTTCGGGGAGGGACCCAGGAGTTTGGGGAGGGACCCAGGAGTTCGGGAGGGACCCAGGAGTTCGGGGTTGACTTAAGACTTCAGGAACGGACCCAGGAGTTCGGGAGGGACCCAGGAGTTCGGGGAGGGACCCAGGAGTGCCCCAAGGGACCCAGGAGTTCGGGGAGGGACCCAGGAGCTCAGGGCTGGTTTAAGACTTCAAGGAGGGACCCAGGAGCTCAGGAGGGACCCAGGAGTTCGGGGAGGGACCCAGGAGTTCGGGGAGGGACCCAGGAGTTCGGGGAGGGACCCAGGAGTTCGGGGAGGGACCCAGGAGTTCGGGGTTGACTTAAGACTTCAGGAACGGACCCAGGAGTTCGGAAGGGACCCAGGAGTTCGGGGAGGGACCCAGGAGTTCGGGGAGGGACCCAGGAGTTCAGGGAGGGACCCAGGAGTTCAGGAGGGACCCAGGAGTTTGGGGAGGGACCCAGGAGTTCGGGAGGGACCCAGGAGCTCAGGAGGGACCCAGGAGTTCGGGGAGGGACCCAGGAGTTTGGGGAGGGACCCAGGAGTTCGGGGAGGGACCCAGGAGTTCGGGGCTGGCTTAAGACTTCAAGGAGGGACCCAGGAGTTCGGGAGGGACCCAGGAGTTCGGGCTTGGCTTAAGGCTTCAGGAAGGGACCCAGGAGTTCAGGCTTGGCTTAAGCCTTCAAGGAGGGACCCAGGAGCTCAGGAGGGACCCAGGAGTTTGGGGAGGGACCCAGGCGTCCGGGAGAGGGACCCAGGAGTGCCCACCTCCTCGTCCTCGCGCGGCGGGTGCCCCTTGGCGCGGGCGATGAGCCCCTCAAGCTCGTGGAACCTGCGCTCCATGTCCTGCAGGCGGAGGCGCGCCTGGTGCTGCTCGCGCCGGATCTTCTCCAGGAGCCGCTTGCCGTGCTCCTCCGCCACGCACGGGCTCTGCTGCCACTGCTGGATGCGCTGCGGAAGGATCTCGTAGATCCGGCTGCGGGGGGGAGAGCAAAAAGAGAAATGAGGGGGGGACCCAGGAGTTCGGGAGGGACCCAGGAGTTCGGGGAGGGACCCAGGAGTTCGGGGGATCCACTGCTGGATGCGCTGCGGAAGGATCTCGTAGATCCGGCTAAAGGGGGGGGAGAGAGGGGGGTGAGGGACCCAGGCGTTCGGGAGGGACCCAGGAGTTCGGGGAGGGACCCAGGAGTTCGGGGGACGTGGGAGGTCAGGGGGATTCACTGCGGAAGGATCTCGTAGATCCGGCTAAAGGGAGGGAGAGAGGGGGGTGAGGGACCCAGGAGTTCGGGAGGGACCCAGGAGTTCGGGAGGGACCCAGGAGTTCGGGAGGGGACCCAGGAGTTCGGGGGGGACCCAGGAGTTCGGGGGGGACCCAGGAGTTCGGGGGACGTGGGAGGTGAGGGGGGTATGGGAGGTCAGGGGACCCAGGAGTTCGGGAGGGACCCAGGAGTTCGGGGGGGACCCAGGAGTTCGGGGAGTGACCCAGGAGTTTGGGGAGGGACCCAGGAGTTCGGGAGGGACCCAGGCGTTCGGGAGGGACCCAGGAGTTCGGGGGACGTGGGAGGTCAGGGGGATTCACTGCGGAAGGATCTCGTAGATCCGGCTAAAGGGAGGGAGAGAGGGGGGTGAGGGACCCAGGAGTTCGGGGGGGACCCAGGCGTTCGGGAGGGACCCAGGAGTTCAGGAGGGACCCTGGAGTTCAGGGGGGACCCTGGAGTTCAGGGGGGACCCAGGAGTTCGGGGAGGGACCCAGGCGTTCGGGAGGGACCCAGGAGTTCGGGAGGGACCCAGGAGTTCGGGGGGGACCCTGGAGTTCGGGGGGGACCCAGGAGTTCTGGGGACACAGGGGTCAGGGGGACATGGGAGGTCAGGAGGGACCCAGGAGTTCAGGAGGGACCCAGGAGTTCGGGGGAACCCAGGAGTTCGGGGGGACCCAGGAGTTCGGGGGAACCCAGGAGTTCGGGAGGGACCCAGGAGTTCGGGGGGACCCAGGAGTTCGGGCCTCGCTGCAGCACTGGGGTAACTGGGACACCGGGGGGTCTGTCACACCCTATACTGGTCCATACTGGTCTATACTGGTCCATACTGGTCTGCAGTGGCTCGTATGGTCTGTACTGGTCCATACTGGTCTGCAGTAGTTTATACTGGTCTATAATGCTCTATACTGGTCTACAATGATTCATACTGGTCAATACTGGTCAGTACTGGTCTATACTGATCTATACTGGTTCATAATGGCCTACACTGGTCTACGCTAGTCAGTACTGATCTATACTGGTCTGTACTGATTTATACTGGTCCATACTGGTCTATGCTGGTCAGTACTGATTTGTACTGGTCCATACTGGTTTCTACTGATTTATACTGGTCCGTACTGATTTATACTGGTCCATAGTAGTTTATACTGGTCCATACTAGTCAGTACTGCTCTATAGTGGTCCATACTGGTCCATACTGGTCTATACTGGTCTATACTGGTCGGTACTCACTTGGCGGCCAGCTTGACGCTGCAGGCCTTGCTGCAGCACTGGGGTAACTGGGAGGTCTATTGCACCCTATACTGGTCCATACTGGTCTGTACCACTCCATACTGGTCCATACTGGTCCATACTGGTCCATACTGGTCGGTACTCACTTGGCGGCCAGCTTGACGCCGCAGGCCTCGCTGCAGCACTGGGGTAACTGGGAGGTCTATTGCACCCTATACTGGTCCATACTGGTCTGTACCACTCCACACTGCTCCATACTGGTCCATACTGGTCCATACTGGTCCATACTGGTCTATACTGGTCCGTACTCACTTCGCGGCCAGCTTGACGCCGCAGGCCTCGCTGCAGCACTGGGGTAACTGGGGGGTCTATCACACCCTATACTGGTCCATACTGGTCCGTACCACTCCATACTGGTCTATACTGGTCCATACTGGTCCATACTGGTCTGTACTGGTCGGTACTCACTTGGCGGCCAGCTTGACGCCGCAGGCCTCGCTGCAGCACTGGGGTAACTGGGGGGTCTATCACACCCTATACTGGTCTGTACTGCTCCATACTGGTCCACACTGGTCCATACTGGTCTGTACTGGTCCGTACTGGTCGGTACTCACTTGGCGGCCAGCTTGACGCCGCAGGCCTCGCTGCAGCACTGGGGTAACTGGGGGGTCTATCACACCCTATACTGGTCTGTACTGCTCCATACTGGTCCACACTGGTCCATACTGGTCTGTACTGGTCCGTACTGGTCGGTACTCACTTGGCGGCCAGCTTGACGCCGCAGGCCTCGCTGCAGCACTGGGGTAACTGGGGGGTCTATCACACCCTATACTGGTCTATACTGCTCCACACTGCTCCACACTGCTCCATACTGGTCCGTACTGGTCCATACTGGTCCATACTGGTCCATACTGGTCGGTACTCACTTGGCGGCCAGCTTGACGCCGCAGGCCTCGCTGCAGCACTGGGGTAACTGGGGGGTCTATCACACCCTATACTGGTCCATACTGGTCCGTACCACTCCATACTGGTCTATACTGGTCCATACTGGTCCATACTGGTCGGTACTCACTTGGCGGCCAGCTTGACGCCGCAGGCCTCGCTGCAGTACTTGGAGGGCGGGCGGGCGGGCCGGGTGCAGCCGGGGCCCAGGCACTGGCCCAGCCCCGCGGGGTCGCGCCCGTCGCTGCGCTGGGGGTGCCGGCTGCGCTCGCGGTGCCGCGCGCGGGGGCGGTGCCGCTTGTACCGCTCCTCCTTCTGCAACCGGGCACACCAGGCACACCAGTCACACCAGTGACACCAGTTAGGCACACCAGTCACACCAGTTAGGCACACCAGTCACACCAGTCACACCAGTTACACCAGTCACACCAGTGACACCAGTGACACCAGTGACACCAGTGACACCAGTGACACCAGTCACACCAGTCACACCAGTCACACCAGTGACACACCAGTGACACACCAGTGACACCAGTTAGGCACACCAGTTACACCAGTCACACCAGTTACACCAGTTAGTCACACCAGTCACACCAGTGACACCAGTGACACCAGTGACACCAGTCACACCAGTGACACCAGTCACACCAGTCACACCAGTGACACCAGTGACACCAGTGACACCAGTCACACCAGTCACACCAGTCACACCAGTCACACCAGTTAGTCACACCAGTGACACCAGTGACACCAGTCACACCAGTGACACCAGTCACACCAGTGACACCAGTTACACCAGTGACACCAGTCACACCAGTCACACCAGTCACACCAGTCACACCAGTGACACCAGTCACACCAGTCACACCAGTCACACCAGTTACACCAGTCACACCAGTGACACCAGTGACACCAGTGACACCAGTCACACCAGTCACACCAGTCACACCAGTTACACCAGTCACACCAGTCACACCAGTCACACCAGTCACACCAGTCACACCAGTCACACCAGTGACACACCAGTGACACCAGTCACACCAGTGACACACCAGTGACACCAGTGACACCAGTGACACCAGTGACACCAGTCACACCAGTCACACCAGTGACACCAGTCACACCAGTCACACCAGTGACACCAGTCACACCAGTGACACCAGTCACACCAGTCACACCAGTCACACCAGTGACACCAGTGACACCAGTGACACCAGTGACACCAGTCACACCAGTCACACCAGTCACACCAGTCACACCAGTTACACCAGTCACACCAGTTACACCAGTCACACCAGTGACACCAGTGACACCAGTGACACCAGTCACACCAGTCACACCAGTTACACCAGTGACACCAGTCACACCAGTGACACCAGTCACACCAGTCACACCAGTGACACCAGTGACACCAGTCACACCAGTCACACCAGTCACACCAGTGACACCAGTGACACCAGTGACACCAGTGACACCAGTCACACCAGTCACACCAGTGACACCAGTGACACCAGTCACACCAGTCACACCAGTCACACCAGTGACACCAGTGACACCAGTGACACCAGTGACACCAGTCACACCAGTCACACCAGTGACACCAGTGACACCAGTCACACCAGTCACACCAGTCACACCAGTGACACCAGTCACACCAGTCACACCAGTCACACCAGTTAGGCACACCAGTCACACCAGTTACACCAAACACTGAGGCCCCAATAGGCCCCAATAGGTCCCAATGGGTCCCAATAGGCCCCAGTAACCTCCCAGTAACCCCCCAGTAACCCCCAATGGCTCCCAGTGGCTCCAGTAACCCCCCAGTAGCTCCCAGTGGCTCCCAGTAACCCCCAAGGGCTCCCAGTAGCTCCCAGTGACCCCCAATGGCTCCCAGTAACCCCCAGTGGCTCCTAATGGTCCCCAGTAGCTCCCAGTAACTCCCAAGGGCTCCCAGTAACCCCCAGTAACTCCCAGTGGCTCCCAGTAACCCCCAGTGGCTCCCAGTGACCCCCCAGTAGCGCCCAATAGGCCCCAATAGGTCCCAATAGGCCCCGGTGCCCTCCCAGTAACCCCACTGGTTCCCAGTATGTCCCAGTAACACCCAATGGCTCCCAGTAAACTCCAGTGGCTCCCAGTAACCACCAATGGCTCCCAGTAACCACCAATGGCTCCCAGTAGCTCCCAGTAACCCCCAGTAGGTCCCAGTAACCCCCAGTGGATCCCAGCAACCCCCAGTGGCTCCCAGTAACCCCCAGTAACCTCCAGTAGCTCCGAGTAACCCCCAGTAACCCCCAGTAGCTCCCAGTAGCTCCTAATGGTCCCCAGTGGCTCCCAGTAACCTCCAGTAGCTCCCAGTAACCCCCAGTGGCTCCCACTGTCTCCCAGTAACCCCCAAGGGCTCCCAGTAGCTCCCAGTAGTTCCCAGTATCTCCCAGTAGCTCCTAATGGTCCCCAGTGGCTCCCAGTAACTCCCAAGGGCTCCCAGTAACTTCCAGTAGTTCCCAGTACCCCCCAGTGGCTCCCAGTAGCTCCCAGTTACCACCAGTAACGTCTAATGGCTCCCAGTAGCTCCCAGTAACCCCCAGTAGCTCCCAGTAACCACCAGTAACCCCCAGTAGCTCCCAGTAGCTCCTAATGGTCCCCAGTAGCTCCCAGTAACCACCAATGGCTCCCAGTAACCCCTAATGGCTCCCAGTAACCCCCAGTAGCTCCCAGTAACCCCCAGTAACCTCCCAGTAGCTCCCAGTAACCTCCCAATGGCTCCCAGTAACCTCCCAGTAGCTCCCAGTAACCTCCCAGTGGCTCCCAGTAACCCCCAGTGGCTCCCAGTAACCTCCCAGTGGCTCCCAGTAACCTCCCAGTGGCTCCCAGTAACCCCCAGTGGCTCCCAGTAACCCCCAATGGCTCCCAGTAACCTCCCAGTAGCTCCCAGTAACCCCCAGTAACCTCCCAATGGCTCCCAGTAACCCCCAGTAGCTCCCAGTAACCCCCCAGTAACTCCCAGTAACTCCCAGTAGCTCCCCAGTGGCTCCCAGTAACCCCCCAGGGGCTCCCAGTATCTCCCAGTAACCCCCAGTATCTCCCAGTAACACAAGGGTCCCCTGTGGAAGGGACCCAGGCGTCCGGGACACCCCTAAAAAGGGACCCAGGCGTCCGGGTGCCCCCAATAAGGGACCCAGAAACCCCCTTAAAACCCCCAAAATGAGCCCAAATCCCCCCAAAATGGGTCCCCAGCCCCCCCAGGGACCCCCGAAAAGGGACCCAGGCGTCCGGGAGACCCAAATAAGGGACCCAGGCGTCCGGGTGCCCCCAAAAAAGGGACCCAGGCGTCCGGGAGACCCCAAAAAGGGCCCCAGAAACGCCCCCAAATGGCTCCAAATCCCCCAAAATGGGTCCCCGATCCCCCCAAAAAGGGACCCAGGCGTCCGGGAGCCCCCAAAAAAGGGACCCAGGCGTCCGGCCGTCACCTTCTTGTCGGATTTCTTGTCGCGGCGCTTGACGTGTTTGACTTTGACGGCGCGTTTGCGCAGAACGGGGTCCAGGAACGGGGCGTCCTCGGGGTCACTGAGCCAGGGCTGGGACAGACAGGGGGACATTGGGGACAGGGGGACATGGGACAGGGGGACAGGGGGACAGGGGGACAGGGGGACATGGGGACAGGGGGACAGGGGGACAAGGGGACAGGGGGACAGGGGGATATGGGGACAGGGGGACAGGGGGACAGGGGGATATGGGACAGGGGGATATGGGGACAGGGGGACAGGGGGACAGGGGGACATGGGGACAGGGGGACAGGGGGACAAGGGGACAGGGGGACAGGGGGACATGGGGACAGGGGGACAGGGGGACAGGGGGATATGGGACAGGGGGATATGGGGACAGGGGGACAGGGGGACAGGGGGACATGGGGACAGGGGGACAGGGGGACATGGGGACATGGGGACAGGGGGATATGGGGACAGGGGGACAGGGGGACAGGGGGACAGGGGGATATGGGGACATGGGGACATGGGGACATGGGGACATGGGGACAGGGGGACATGGGGACAGGGGGACAGGGGGACAGGGGGACAGGGGGACAGGGGGACATGGGGACAGGGGGATATGGGGACAGGGGGACAGGGGGACAGGGGGACAGGGGGACATGGGGACATGGGGACAGGGGGACAGGGGGACAGGGGGACATTGGGATATGGGACATGGGGACATGGGGACAGGGGGATATGGGGACAGGGGGACAGGGGGACAGGGGGACAGGGGGACAGGGGGACATGGGGATATGGGGACATGGGGACATGGGGACAGGGGGACATGGGGACAGGGGGACAGGGGGATATGGGGACATGGGGACAGGGGGACAGGGGGACAGGGGGATATGGGGACAGGGGGACAGGGGGACAGGGGGACAGGGGGATATGGGGACAGGGGGACATGGGGACAGGGGGACAGGGGGACAGGGGGACAGGGCTCAGGTCGCAGTTTGGGGGGTCAGGGGGGTTTTTGGGGTGTCTCAGGGGTTCTGGTCACTCACCATCCCGTGCTCCTCACAGGGGCCGCTGCCCAGATCCTGGGGGAAAAAGGGACCCAGGAGTTTGGGAGGGACCCAGGAGTTCGGGGGGGACCCAGGAGTTCGGGGGAAAGGGACCCAGGAGTTCTGGAGGGACCCAGGAGTTCTGGAGGGACCCAGGAGTTCGGGGGGGACCCAGGAGTTCGGGAGGGACCCAGGAGTTCGGGGGAAAGGGACCCAGGAGTTCGGGAGGGACCCAGGAGTTCGGGAGAGGGACCCAGGAGTTCGGGAGGGACCCAGGAGTTCGGGGGAAAGGGACCCAGGAGTTCGGGGGAAAGGGACCCAGGAGTTCGGGGGAAAGGGACCCAGGAGTTCGGGAAAGGGACCCAGGAGTTCGGGAGGGACCCAGGAGTTCGGGGGAGAGGGACCCAGGCGTCCGGGTACTCACCGAGGCGGGGAAATACTTGTAGGATTCCTGTGGGGAGAAGGGGACACGTCAGTGACACACCAAGAACACGCCAAGAACACGCTATGAACACGTGTTAGAGTCACCAGCCACACAACACAAACCACGCGCCCAAACCATTCCGAACACGCTAAGAACACAAACCACAGGCCCAAACCATTCCGAACACGCTAAGAACACACTAAGAACACGCTAAGAACACAAACCACACGCCAAACCATTCCGAACACGCTAAGCACACACTAAGAACATGTTAAGCACACGCTAAAAACACGTGTTAAAGCCACAAGCCACACAACACAAACCACACACCCAAACCATTTGGAACACGCTAAGAACACGCTAAGAACACGCTACGAACATGGCAGGACACACTAAGAACACACTAAACAGTAACGCAAACCACGTGCCAAAACCATTCGGAACACACTAAGAACACACTAAGAACACGCTAAGAACACGTGTTAAACCCACCAGCCACACAACACAAACCACACACCCAAACCATTCAGAACACGCTAAGAACACACTAAGAGCACACTAAGAACACACTAAGAACACACTAAGAACACACTAAGAACACATGTGAAAGCCACAAGCCACACAAGACAAACCACACGCCCAAACTGTTCAGAACACGCTAAGAACACGCTAAGAACACGCTAAGAACACGTGTTAAAGCCACAAGCCACACAACACAAACCACACGCCGAAACTGTTCCAAACACGCTACGAACATGCTACGAACATGCTACGAACACGCTACGAACACGCTACGAACACGTGTTAGAGTCATAAGACACACAACACAAACCACAGGCCCAAACCATTCCGAACACGCTAAGAACACGCTCAGAACATGCTATGAACTCATGTTAAAGCCACAAGACACACAACACAAACCACGCGCCCAAACCAACCAGAACACGCTAAGAACATGCTAAGAACACGCCAAAACCATTCCGAACACACTAAGAACACGCCAAAACCATTCCGAACACGCTAAGAACACGCCAAGAACACGCCAAAACCATTCAGAACACGCTAAGAACACGCTAAGAACACGCCAAAACCATTCAGAACACGCTAAGAACACGCCAAAACCATTCAGAACACGCTAAGAACACACCAAAACCATTCCGAACACGCTAAGAACACACCAAAACCATTCAGAACACGCTAAGAACACACCAAAACCATTCAGAACACGCTAAGAACACACCAAAACCATTCAGAACACGCTAAGAACACACCAAAACCATTCAGAACACACTAAGAACACGCCAAAACCATTCAGAACACGCTAAGAACACGCCAAAACCATTCCGAACACGCTAAGAACACACTAAGAACACACCAAAACCATTCAGAACACACTAAGAACACGCCAAAACCATTCAGAACACGCTAAGAACACGCCAAAACCATTCAGAACACGCTAAGAACACGCCAAAACCATTCAGAACACGCTAAGAACACGCCAAAGCCAGTCAGAACACGCTAAGAACACGCTAAGAACACGCTAAGAACACGCTAAGAACACGCCAAAACCATTCAGAACACACTAAGAACACGCTAAGAACACGCCCAAACTGTTCAGAACACGCTAAGAACACGCTAAGAACACACCAAAACCATTCCGAACACGCTAAGAACACGCTAAGAACACGCCAAAACCATTCCGAACATGCTAAGAACACGCCAAGAACACACCAAAACCATTCACATCACACTAAGAACACGCCAAAACCATTCAGATCACACTAAGAACACACCAAAACCATTCAGAACATGCTAAGAACACACCAAAACCATTCCGAACACGCTAAGAACACGCTAAGAACACGCCAAAACCATTCAGAACACACTAAGAACACGCCAAAACCATTCAGAACACGCTAAGAACACACTAAGAACACACCAAAACCATTCAGAACACACTAAGAACACGCCAAAACCATTCCGAACACGCTAAGAACACGCTAAGAACACGCCAAAACCATTCCGAACACACTAAGAACACGCTAAGAACACGCCAAAACCATTCAGAACACGCTAAGAACACGCTAAGAACACGCCAAAACCAACCAGAACACGCTAAGAACACACCAAAACCATTCAGAACACGCTAAGAACACGCTAAGAACACACCAAAACCATTCAGAACACACTAAGAACACGCCAAAACCATTCCAAACACGCTAAGAACACGCTAAGAACACACCAAAACCATTCCGAACACACTAAGAACACACCAAAACCATTCCGAACACGCTAAGAACACACCAAAACCCTTCCGAACACACTAAGAACACGCCAAAACCATTCCGAACACGCTAAGAACACACCAAAACCATTCCGAACACGCTAAGAACACGCCAAAACCATTCCAAACACGCTAAGAACACGCTAAGAACACACCAAAACCATTCAGCACACACTAAGAACACGCCAAAACCATTCCGAACACGCTAAGAACACGCTAAGAACACACCAAAACCATTCAGAACATGCTAAGAACACGCCAAAACCATTCCGAACACACTAAGAACACGCTAAGAACACGCCAAAACCATTCAGAACACACTAAGAACATGCTAAGAACACACTAAAACCATTCCGAACACGCTAAGAACACACCAAAACCATTCAGAATACGCTAAGAACACACCAAAACCATTCAGAACACGCTAAGAACACACCAAAACCATTCAGAACACGCTAAGAACACGCTAAGAACACACCAAAACCATTCAGAACACGCTAAGAACACGCCAAAACCATTCAAAACACGCTAAGAACACACCAAAACCATTCCGAATACGCTAAGAACACGCCAAAACCATTCCGAACACGCTAAGAACACACCAAAACCATTCCGAACACGCTAAGAACACGCCAAAACCATTCCGAACACGCTAAGAACACGCTAAGAACACACCAAAACCATTCAGAACACGCTAAGAACACGCTAAGAACACGCCAAAACCATTCAGAACACGCTAAGAACACGCCAAAACCATTCCGAACACGCTAAGAACACGCCAAAACCATTCCGAACACGCTAAGAACACGCCAAAACCATTCAGAACACGCTAAGAACACACCAAAACCATTCAGCACACGCTAAGAACACGCCCAAACCAACCAGAACACGCTAAGAACACACCAAAACCATTCAGCACACACTAAGAACACGCCAAAACCATTGAGAACACACTAAGAACACGCCAAAACCATTCCGAGCACGCTAAGAACACGCCAAAACCATTCCGAACACACTAAGAACACACCAAAACCATTCCGAACACGCTAAGAACACGCCAAAACCATTCAGAACACAATAAGAACACGCCCAAACCAACCAGAACACGCTAAGAACACGCTAAGAACACACTAAGAACACGCCCAAACCAACAGAACACGCTAAGAACACACCAAAACCATTCCGAACACGCTAAGAACACACCAAAGCCAGTCAGAACACGCTAAGAACACGCTAAGAACACACCAAAACCATTCAGAACACGCTAAGAACACGCCAAAACCATTCAGAACACGCTAAGAACACTCTAAGAACACGCCAAAACCATTCCGAACACGCTAAGAACACGCCAAAACCATTCAGAACACGCTAAGAACACGCTAAGAACACACCAAAACCATTTAGAACACGCTAAGAACACACTAAGAACACGCTAGGAACACAACACAAACCACACACCCAAACTGTTCCGAACACGCTCAGAACACGCTCAGAACACGCTCAGAACACGCTACGCACACGCTAAGCACACGCGTGACCCACCCGTGCGCGCAGCTGGCACTGGCGCAGGCGGCACTTCTGGCGGATCTTGTTGGGCCCCCCGAACTTCTTCATGTCGCGGCAGAAGTCGCAGAGCCCGCAGTCCTCGGGGCGCCGGCACGCCTCGCACTCCCCGCACATCCGCGCCGAGCGCTTCACCTGCCCAAACAGGGACCCAGGCGTCCGGGGGGGACCCAGGCGTCCGGGGAGGGGGGTACGGGATGCCTGGGGGCCTTTCCCGGACGCCTGGGTCCCTTGTTTGGGGGTCTCCCGGACGCCTGGGTCCCTTGGTTGAGGTCTCCCGAACGCCTGGGTCCCTCTCCCAGACGCCTGGGTCCCTTGTTTGAGGTCTCCCGAACGCCTGGGTCCCTTTTTTGGGGGTCTCTCGGACGCCTGGGTCCCTTATTTGAGGTCTCCCGAACGCCTGGGTCCCTCTCCCGGATGCCTGGGTCCCATTTTTGGGGTCTCTCGGACGCCTGGGTCCCTCTCCCGAACGCCTGGGTCCCTTTCCCGGATGCCTGGGTCCCTTGTTTGAGGTCTCCCGGACACCTGGGTCCCTTTTTTGGGTCCCTCTCCTGGACGCCTGGGTCCCTTTTTTGGGGATCTCCCAGATGCCTGGGTCCCTTGTTTGGGGGTCTCTTGGACACCTGGGTCCCTCCCGGACGCCTGGGTCCCTTGTTTGAGGTCTCCCGAACGCCTGGGTCCCTTTTTTGGGGGTCTCCCGGACGCCTGGGTCCCTTGTTTGGGGATCTCCCGGACGCCTGGGTCCCTTTTTTGGGGATCTCCCGGACGCCTGGGTCCCTTTTTTGGGGGTCTCCCAGACGCCTGGGTCCCTTTTTTGGGGGTCTCTTGGACACCTGGGTCCCTTTTTTGGGGGTCTCTTGGACACCTGGGTCCCTCCCGGACGCCTGGGTCCCTTATTTAAGATCTCCCGAACGCCTGGGTCCCTTTCCCGGACACCTGGGTCCCTTGTTTGAGGTCTCCCGGATGCCTGGGTCCCTTTTTGGGGGTCTCCCGGACGCCTAGGTCCCTCTCCCGGACGCCTGGGTCCCTTATTTAAGATCTCCCGAACGCCTGGGTCCCTTTCCCGGACGCCTGGGTCCCTTGTTTGAGGTCTCCCGGACGCCTGGGTCCCTTGTTTGGGGCTCTCTCGGATGCCTGGGTCCCTTTTTTGGGTCCCTCCCCGGACGCCTGGGTCCCTCCCCGGACGCCTGGGTCCCTCCCGGACGCCTGGGTCCCTCCCGGACGCCTGGGTCCTCACCTTGGCGGCCCGTCCGTGGTCGGTCTCCTGGGATTTGGGGGTTTCGGGGTCTCGCTCCTTTTCCCGCCATTTCTTGTGCCGGTACCGGATCTCCAGGGTGGGGTCCTTCTCTGGGGGGGGGAGGGGACGACTCAGCGAGGGACCCAGGCGTCCGGGAGGGACCCAGGCATCCGGGAACCCCAAAAAAGGGACCCAGGCATCCGGGAGAGCTCAAAATAAGGAGCCAGAAACCCCCATAAAACCCCCAAAATGAGCCCAAATCCCCCCAAAATGGGACCCCAGCCCCCCCGGGACCCCCTGTAAAGGGACCCAGGCGTCCGGGAGACCCAAATAAGGGACCCAGGCGTCCGGGAGACCTCAAATAAGGACCCAGAAACCCACATAAAACCCCCCAAATGAGCCCAAATCCCCCCAAAATTGGACCCCGGCTCCCCCAGGGACCCCCTAAAAAGGGACCCAGGCGTCCGGGAGACCCCAAATAAGGGACCCAGGCGTCCGGGAGATCCCAATAAGGGACCCAGGCGTCCGGGAGACCTCAAATAAGGGACCCATAAACCCCCATAAACCCCCCAAATGAGCCCAAATCCCCCCAAAATGGGACCCCGCCCCCCCCAGGGACCCCCTGAAAAGGGACCCAGGCGTCCGAGTGTCCCCAAAATGGGACCCAGGCGTCCGAGTGCCCCAAATAAGGGACCCAGGCGTCCGGGAGACCCCAATGAGGGACCCAGAAACCCCCATAAAAGCCCCCAAATGAGCCCAAATCCCCCCAAAATGGGACCCCAGCCCCCCCAGGGACCCCCTGAAAAGGGACCCAGGCGTCCGGGAGAGGGACCCAGGCGTCCGGGAGACCCCAATAAGGGACCCAGAAACCCCCATAAAACCCCCCAAATGAGCCCAAATCCCCCCAAAATGGGACCCCAGCCCCCCCAGGGACCCCCGAAAAAGGGACCCAGGCATCTGGGAGACCCAAATAAGGGACCCAGGCATCCGGGTGTCCCCAAAATGGGACCCAGGCGTCCGAGTGCCCCAAATAAGGGACCCAGGCGTCCGGGAGAGGGACCCAGGCGTCCGGGAGACCCCAATGAGGGACCCAGAAACCCCCATAAAACCCCCCAAATGAGCCCAAATCCCCCCAAAATGGGACCCCAGCCCCCCCAGGGACCCCCTGAAAAGGGACCCAGGCATCCGGGAGACCCAAATAAGGGACCCAGGCATCCGGGAGAGGGACCCAGGCGTCCGGGTGTCCCCAAAATGGGACCCAGAAACCCCCATAAAACCCCCAAAATGAGCCCAAATCCCCCCAAAATGGGACCCCGGCCCCCCCAGGGACCCCCTAAAAAGGGACCCAGGCGTCCGGGAGACCCCAAATAAGGGACCCAGGCATCCGGGAGAGGGACCCAGGCGTCCGGGTGTCCCCAAAATGGGACCCAGGCGTCCGGGAGACCTCAAATAAGGACCCAGAAACCCCCATAAAACCCCCAAAATGAGCCCAAATCCCCCCAAAATGGGCCCCCAGCCCCCCCAGGGACCCCCCAAAAGGGACCCAGGCGTCCGGCTCACCGCGGCACTGCCGGCAGTACCATTCCCGAATGGCCTTGGCCATCTTCTCCGTGATGTTGATGCAGTCGCCGTGGAACCACTCGTTGCAGTTGTCGCAGCCGCTGCCAACGGGGGACCCAGGAGTTCGGGAGGGACCCAGGAGTTCGGGAGAGGGACCCAGGAGTTCGGGAGGGACCCAGGAGTTCGGGAGGGACCCAGGAGTTCGGGAGGGACCCAGGAGTTCGGGAAGGGACCCAGGAGTCCGGAAAGGGACCCAGGCGTCCGGGAAAGGGACCCAGGAGTTCGGGAAAGGGACCCAGGAGTTCGGGAAAGGGACCCAGGAGTTCGGGGAAAGGGACCATAATGGGGACCCAGGTGTTCAAGGGGGACCCAGGAGTCCGGGAAAGGGACCCAGGAGTCCGGGAAAGGGACCCAGGCGTTCGGGAAAGGGACCCAGGAGTTCGGGAAAGGGACCCAGGAGTTCGGGAAAGGGACCCAGGAGTTCGAGGAAAGGGACCCAGGAGTTCAGGAGAGGGACCATAATGGGGACCCAGGTGTTCAGGAGGGACCCAGGAGTTCGGGAGGGACCCAGGAGTTCGGGAGGGACCCAGGAGTCGAGTCCGGGAAAGGGACCCAGGAGTTCGGGAGAGGGGACCCAGGAGTTCGGGGAAAGGGACCATAATGGGGACCCAGGAGTTCGGGAGGGACCCAGGAGTTCGGGAGGGACCCAGGAGTTCAGGAAAGGGACCCAGGAGTTCGGGAAAGGGACCCAGGAGTTCGGGAAAGGGACCCAGGAGTTCGGGAAGGGACCCAGGAGTTCGGGGAAAGGGACCCAGGAGTTCGGGAAAGGGACCATAATGGGGACCCAGGAGTTCGGGAGGGACCCAGGAGTTCGAGGAAAGGGACCCAGGAGTTCGGGAGGGACCCAGGAGTTCGGGGAAAGGGACCATAATGGGGACCCAGGTGTTCAAGGGGGACCCAGGAGTCCGGGAAAGGGACCCAGGCGTTCCAGAGGGACCCAGGAGTTCGGGAAAGGGACCCAGGCGTCCGGGAAAGGGACCCAGGAGTTCGGGAAAGGGACCCAGGAGTTCGGGAGGGACCCAGGAGTTCGGGAGGGACCCAGGAGTTCGGGAAGGGACCCAGGAGTTCGGGAAGGGACCCAGGAGTTCGGGAAAGGGACCCAGGAGTTCGGGGAGGGACCCAGGAGTTCGGGGAAGGGACCCAGGCGTCCGGCCCCTCACTCACATCATGAAGCAGTTGATGTCGGGTTTCCTGCACACACAATAAACCGGCGCGTTCTCCTCCCCGCCCGCCGGCGCCTCCGCGTCCGAAAACTCGCTGTCCTGCTTCAAATCACACCCATCAGCTCCCTCGCGAACCCCAAAACCCCCCGAATTCACCCCAAATTCCGCCCGCGCTTCTGTCACCATCGTTGCGCTGTCGCCGCCGACGCGAAGGCCGCGGAAAGCGGAAGTGGGAGGGGCGACTTCCGGTGCGTTGCCGTACGGATGGGGGGCGTTACGGCGCAAACATGGCGGCGCCCAGGGGGAGGAGCGAAAGGCGGCGGCCATGTTGGGGGGGCGGTTGAATTGAAGCGGCGGGACCCGGATGGAGGTGAATAAAAGGGGCGTTTATTGGGGACATTGGGGACAGACAGGGGGACATGGGGACAGACAGGGGGACGTTTTCCGTCTCTCGTTACGGGGTCGGGGCCTCCAGGGGGCGCTGCAGCCGCTCCATGTCCTGCAGGAGCCTGAGGGGGCGGGGTCAGGAGGGACCCAGGAGTTCGGGGAGGGACCCAGGAGTTCGGGGAGGGACCCAGGAGTTCGGGGAGGGACCCAGGAGGTTGGGAAAGGGACCCAGGAGTTCGGGAGGGACCCAGGAGTTCGGGGAGGGGACCCAGGAGTTCGGGGAGGGACCCAGGAGGTTGGGAAAGGGACCCAGGAGTTCGGGAGGGACCCAGGAGTTCGGGGAGGGGACCCAGGAGTTCGGGGAGGGACCCAGGAGGTTGGGAAAGGGGACCCAGGAGTTCGGGAAAGGGGACCCAGGAGTGCCCCAAGGGACCCAGGAGTTCGGGAGGGACCCAGGAGTGCCCCAAAGGACCCAGGAGTTCGGGAGGGGACCCAGGCATCCGAGCTCACCTGTCCCTGCAGTGCTGATTGGTCAGTTTCTGCCCAAGCTCCGCCCCCAGGCGCTGCCGCGCCGCTTCCATCTCCTGCTCCACCAATCGCCTGCGGGACCCAGGCGGTGGGGAGGGGGGGTGGGCGGGGTCAGTTGCTCAGGGGGCGTGGCCAAGGGTCAGGGGGCGGGGCTAGGAGCCTGTCACTCACATGGCCACGAAGGCTTCAGGTCCCAGCTGCTCCTCCAGCTCCAGCAGGTGGCGCTCTGCGGGGGGACCCAGGCGTTCGGGAGGGACCCAGGCGTTCGGGAGGGACCCAGGCGTTCGGGAAAGGGACCCAGGCGTCCGGGAGGGACCCAGGCGTCCGGGGCTCACCCTGGCTCAGCAGCTTCTCCCTCTTCTCCTCCAGTTTCACCAGTTCAGCCTCCAACTGGGCTGGGTCCTGCGGGAGGGACCCAGGCGTCCGGGAGGGACCCAGGCGTCCGGGAAAGACCCAGGTGTCCGGGAAAGGGACCCAGGTGTCCGGGAGGGACCCAGGTGTCCGGGAAAGGGACCTAGGCGTCCGGGAGGGACCCAAACAAGGGACCCAGGCATCCGGGAGACCTCAAATATGGGACCCAGGCGTCCGGGAAAGGGACCCAGGCGTCCGGGAGACCTCAAAGAAGGGATCCAGGCGTCCGGGAGACCCCCAAAAAAGGGACCCAGGCGTCCGGGAGACCTCAAAGAAGGGACCCAGGCGTCCGGGAAAGGAACCCAGGCGTCTGGGAGAGGGACCCAGGCGTCCGGGAGACCCCCAAAAAAGGGACCCAGGCATCCGGGAAAGGGACCCAGGCGTCCAGGAGACCCCCAAAAAAGGGACCCAGGCATCCGGGAGACCCCCAAAAAAGGGACCCAGGCATCCGGGAAAGGGACCCAGGCGTCCAGGAGACCCCCAAAAAAGGGACCCAGGCATCCGGGAGACCCCCAGAAAAGGGACCCAGGCGTCCGGTGCTCACGTGCGCCCCCTGCAGGTCCTTGTGCTGCTCCATGATGTCCTCGAGCTGCCCCCAGAACTCGACCCTTCGGGTGACAAAGGGGGGGGGGGGGGGGGTGTCCCCGACGCGTCACGTGACCCGGGGGTGTCCCCGACGTGTCACGTGACCTGGGGGTGTCCCCGCTTGGTGTCACGTGACCCACCGGTGTCCCCGGCGCTGGTTCCGAATGTGGTGGCGGCGCTGCCCCTCCCCCGCCAGCTCCCGTTGGCGGGTCAGGATCGACCCCCAGCGCCTAAAAAGGGGCAAAGGTCACGGGGTCATCGAGGAGGTCAAAGGTCATCCCACCCTACCCCTCCCCCCAGGCCACGCCCACTCACCTTT
Source organism: Streptopelia decaocto (assembly GCF_964273445.1). Classification (NCBI taxonomy): domain Eukaryota; kingdom Metazoa; phylum Chordata; class Aves; order Columbiformes; family Columbidae; genus Streptopelia; species Streptopelia decaocto. The sequence continues at coordinate 60,943 of NW_028114975.1, forward strand.
GACCTTTGGCCTCCAACTCCTCCCAGCGCAGGCGGGAAACACGGAGGGACTCTGGAGGGACCCAGGAATGCCCCAAGGGACCCAGGAGTTCGGGGGGGACCCAGGAATGCCCCAAGGGACCCAGGAGTTCGGGGAGGGACCCAGGCATCCGGGAGGGACCCAGGAGTTCGGGGGGGACCCAGGAGTTCGGGGAGGGACCCAGGAGTGCCCCAAGGGACCCAGGAGTTCGGGAGGGGACCCAGGAGTTCGGGGAGGGACCCAGGAGTTCAGGGAGGGGGACCCAGGAGTGCCCCAAGGGACCCAGGAGTTTGGGGAGGGACCCAGGCGTCCGGGAGGGACCCAGGCGTCCGGCTCACCCTGTTTCTGCTGCCACAGCCCGTCCAGCGCCGCCCGACGCTCCTCAACTGTGGGGGCGGGGTCAGCGCCCGGACGCCTGGGTCCCTCTCCCGGACGCCTGGGTCCCCTCCTGGTCCAGCTGACAGCCCAAATCCCCCCAGAACTGCCCCCAAATAGATTGATTCCCAGCCACCCCCACGCTCCCATGGCCACGCCCACTCCCCACTGGCCACGCCCACAAGTCCCTGGTCACACCCACCACCCTTGGCCCCGCCCACAAGCCCCTGGCTCCGCCCACTTTCCCATGGCCACGCCCACCGCCCTTGGCCCCGCCCACAAGTCTCTGGCCACGCCCACTCTCCCATGGCCACGCCCACCACCCTTGGCCCCACCCACAAGCCTGTGGCCACACCCACTCTCCAATGGCCACGCCCACTCTCCAATGGCCATGCCCACCACCCTTGGCCACGCCCACAAGCCTGTGGCCACGCCCACTCTCCCATGGCCTTGCCCACCACCCTTGGCCCTGCCCACAAGTCTCTGGCCACGCCCACTCTCCCATGGCCACGCCCACCACCCTTGGCCCCACCCACAAGCCTGTGGCCACACCCACTCTCCAATGGCCACGCCCACTCTCCTATGGCCATGCCCACCACCCTTGGCCACGCCCACAAGCCTGTGGCCACGCCCACTCTCCCATGGCCTTGCCCACCACCCTTGGCCCTGCCCACAAGTCTCTGGCCACGCCCACTCTCCCATGGCCACGCCCACCACCCTTGGCCCCACCCACAAGCCTGTGGCCACGCCCACTCTCCCATGGCCATGCCCACCACCCTTGGCCCCGCCCACAAGCCCTTGGCCCCCCGCCCACCATCTCCTGGCCCCGCCCCCTGAGCTCCTGGCTCCGCCCCCTCCCCAGGCACTGGGTGACTGTCCCGGACGCCTGGGTCCCTCCCGGACGCCTGGGTCCCCTCCAGGGTGGCTCACGCTGGTCCAGTTGTTGCCGCAGGTCCCGAGTGTGACCCTGGGACTGGGCCAGATCCTGCGCGGCCACCTGGCGGGCTGGACAGACAGACACGGGGACAGACAGGGGGACATGGGGACAGACACGGGGACATGGGGACAGACATGGGGACAGACAGGGGGACATGGGGACAGACATGGGACAGACATGGGACAGACAGGGGGACAGACAGGGGGACAGACATGGGGACAGACATGGGACAGACAGGGGGACAGACGTGGGGACAGACAGGGGGACAGACATGGGGACAGACATGGGGACAGACAGGGGGACAGACAGGGGGACAGACAGGGGGACGCTCACCCTGGTTCAGGCTCCGCAGTCGCCCCATCAGCGTCTCCATCCCTGGGGGACAAGGGACACCTGGGGACACACGGACACTCGTGTCCATGGGGACACACGTTTCCCGCCATTTTCCGTCACGTTTCCCGCCATTTTCTGGCCCTTCTTCCCGCCATTTTCTGGCCCTTCTTCCCGCCATTTTCTGTCACATTTCCCCAACATTTTCTGTCACGTTTCCCGCCATTTTCTGTCACGTTTCCCGCCATTTTCTGTCACGTTTCCCGCCATTTTCTATCACATTTTCCCTCCATTTTCCCTCATGTTTTCCCTCCATTTTCCCTCATGTTTTCCCGCCATTTTCTGTCACGTTTTCCCGCCATTTTCTGTCATATTTCCCCGCCATTTTCTGCCCCTTCTTCCCGCCATTTTCTGTCACATTTCCCCGCCATTTTCTGCCCCTTCTTCCCACCATTTTCCGTCACATTTTCCCTCCATTTTCTGTCACGTTTTCCCGCCATATTCCATCACATTTTCCCCCATTTTCTGTCATATTTTCCTGCCATTTTCTGCCCCTTCTTCCCGCCATTTTCTGTCACGTTTCCCCGCCATATTCCATCACATTTCCCCACCATTTTCCCCTCACGTTTCCCGCCATTTTCTGCCCCTTCTTCCCACCATTTTCTATCACGTTTCCCCGCCATTTTCTGTCACGTTTTCCCGCCATTTTCTCCTCCTTCTTCCCACCATTTTCCATCACATTTTCCCTCCATTTTCCGTCACGTTTCCCGCCATATTCCATCACATTTTCCCCCATTTTCTGTCATATTTTCCCGCCATTTTCTGCCCCTTCTTCCCGCCATTTTCTGTCACGTTTCCCCGCCATTTTCTGTCCCGTTTCCCCACCATTTTCCCCTCACGTTTCCCGCCATTTTCTGCCCCTTCTTCCCACCGTTTTCTATCACGTTTCCCCGCCATTTTCTGTCACGTTTTCCCGCCATATTCCATCACATTTCCCCGCCATTTTCTGTCATATTTTCCTGCCATTTTCTGCCCCTTCTTCCCACCGTTTTCTATCACGTTTCCCCGCCATTTTCTGTCACGTTTTCCCGCCATTTTCCATCACATTTTCCCGCCATTTTCTGTCACGTTTTCCCGCTATTTTCTCCTCCTTCTTCCCACCATTTTCTATCACGTTTCCCCGCCATTTTCCATCACGTTTTCCCACCATTTTCCATCACATTTTCTCGCCATTTTCTGTCCCATTTTCTCGCCATTTTCAGTCACGTTTTCCGACCATTTTCTGTCACGTTTTCCTGCCATTTTCTGCCCCTTCTTCCCGCCATTTTCTGTCATGTTTCCCCGCCATTTTCTGTCACGTTATCCCTCCATTTTCTGCTCCTTCTTCCCGCCATTTTCCCCCCACGTTTCCCGCCATTTTCTCCTCCTTCTTTCCGCCATTTTCCGTCACATTTTCTTGCCATTTTCTGCCCTTCTTTCCGCCATTTTCTGTCCCTTCTTCCCACCATTTTCCGTCACATTTCCCCACCATTTTCTGGCACGTTTTGCGCCATTTTCTGTCACTTTTCGCTCCATTTTCCGTCACGTTTTCCCACCATTTTCCCTCACGTTTCCCCGCCATTTTACGTCACATTTCCCGCCATTTTCTATCATGTTTTCCCTCCATTTTCTATTATGTTTTCCCCCCATTTCCTGGCCCTTCTTCCCGCCATTTTCCCTCACGTTTTCCCGCCATTTTCTGCCCCTTCTTCCCACCATTTTCCGTCACATTTTCCCGCCATTTTCCCTCACGTTTCCCCGCCATTTTCTGTCCCTTCTTCCCACCATTTTCTGTCACGTTTCCCTGCCATTTTCTGGCACGTTTTGCGCCATTTTTCTATCATGTTTTCCCTCCATTTTCTATCATGTTTTCCCACCATTTTCTGGCCCTCTTCTGGCCATTTTCTGTCAAGTTTTCCCACCATTTTCCCTCACGTTTTCCCACCATTTTCTGCCTCTTCTTCCTGCCATTTTCCGTCACGTTTCCCCGCCATTTTCTGTCACGTTTTCCTGCCATTTTCCCTCACGTTTTCCCACCATTTTCTGCCCCTTCTTCCCTCCATTTTCTGTCATGTTTCCCACCATTTTCTGCCCCTTCTTCCCGCCATTTTCTGTCATGTTTTCCCGCCATTTTCTGTCACGTTTCCTGCCATTTTCCGTCACATTTCCTGCCATTTTCTGTCACATTTCCCGCTATTTTCTGCCCCTTCTTCCCGCCAGTTTCCGTCATGTTTCCCGCCATTTTCTGTCTCATGTTTCCCACCATTTTCTGTCCCATGTTTCCCACCATTTTCTGTCCCTTCTTCCCGACATTTTCTGTCACATTTCCCCCCATTTTCTGTCACAATTTCCCACCATTTTCTGCCCCTTCTTCCCGCCATTTTCCATCACATTTTCCCGCCATTTTCTGTCATGTTTTCCCTCCATTTTCTCCTCCTTCTTCCCACCATCTTCCGTCACGTTTCCCGCCATTTCCTCCTCCTTCTTTCCGCCATTTTCTGTCACGTTTTCCTGCCATATTCTGCCCCTTCTTCCTGCCATTTTCTGTCAGGTTTCCTGCCATTTTCTGTCACGTTTCCCCGCCATTTTCCCTCACATTTCCCCGCCATTTTCTGCCCCTTCTTCCCGCCATTTTCTGTCCCTTCTTCCCACCATTTTCCGTCACATTTTCCCCCATTTTCTGTCACAATTTCCCTCCATTTTCTGCCCCTTCTTCCCACCATTTTCCGTCACATTTTCCCTCCATTTTCCCTCACGTTTCCCCGCCATTTTCCGTCACGCTTCCCCTCCATTTCCCCCATTTTCCCTCACATTTCCCCGCCATTTTCTGCCCCTTCTTCCCACCATTTTCCGTCACATTTTCCCGCAATTTTCTGTCACGTTTTCCCTCCATTTTCTCCTCCTTCTTCCCACCATTTTCTGTCACGTTTTCCCGCCATTTTCAGTCACGTTTTCCCGACATTTTCTGTCACGTTTCCCGCCATTTTCTCCTCCTTCTTTCCACCATTTTCAGTCACGTTTTCCTGCCATTTTCTGTCACGTTTCCTGCCATTTTCCCTCACATTTCCCCGCCATTTTCTGCCCCTTCTTCCCGCCATTTTCCGTCACGTTTTCCCACCGTTTTCTGTCACGTTTCCCGCCATTTTGTCCTCCTTCTTTCTGCCATTTTCAGTCACTTTTTCCCACCATTTTCCGTCACGTTTCCCTGCCATTTTCTGCCCCTTCTTCCCGCCATTTTCTGTCCCTTTTTCTTGCCATTTTCTTTCTGTCACATTTTCCCCCATTTTCCGTCACATTTCCCCGCCATTCTCCCTCACGTTTTCCCGCCATTTTCTGCCCCTTCTTTCCGCCATTTTCAGCCACGTTTTCCCGTCATTTTCTGTCATGTTTCCCGCCATTTTCTCCTCCTTCTTCCCACCATTTTCCGTCACATTTTCCCGCCATTTTCCCTCACGTTTCCCCGCCATTTTCCGTCACATTTTCCCGCCATTTTCTGTCAGGTTTCCCGCCATTTTCTGTCACGTTTTCCCGCCATTTTCGCCCCACCCCAGGCTCCATAGGGTCCATACCCCCCTCCTAGACCCTATAGGGTCCACAAGCCCCTCCCCAGACCCTATAGGGTCCATACCCCCCTCCCAGACCCTATAGGGTCCACACCCCCCTCCTAGACCCTATAGGGCCCACAAGCCCCTCCCAGCCCTATGAGGTTCATACCCCTCTCCCCAGTTTCTATAGGTTCCATACACCCCTCTTAGACCATATAGGATCCATACCCCCCCACAGACCCTATGGTTTCCATACCCCCCTCCCCAGACCCTATAGATTCCATACTCCCCTCCCAGACCCTATATGTTCCATACCCCCTCCCAGACCCTATGGTTTCCATGCTCCCCTCCCAGACCCTATAGGGTCCATACCCCCCCCTCCCAGACCCTATAGGGTCCATACCCCCCCCTCCCAGACCCTATAGGGTCCATACCCCCCCCTCCCAGACCCTATAGGGTCCATGCCCCCCCCTCCCCAGGCTCTATAGGGTCCATGCCCCGCCCCCCCCAGACCCTATAGGGTCCATACCCCCCCCTCCCCAGGCTCTATAGGGTCCAGGCAGCTCCAGCAGCTCAGGGGTTTTATTGGGGGGGGGCGTGGCTCATTGTGGGCGTGGCTCAGAGTGGGCGTGGCTCAGAGTGGGCGTGGCTCTGGGCAGAGGGACCCAGGCGTGGTGGGCGTGGTCAGTCGAACAGGCTGGCGAAGCTCTGGCGCAGCGAGGGGGCGGGGCTGAGCGAGGGGGGCGGGGTCACGGCGGGGTGGGGGACCCAGGCGTCCGGGGGACCCAGGAGTCCGGGTCCCCCCCCCCATCCTCCAAATCTCAACTTACCTGGGGGGGACTTGGGCGGCTCCTCCGGGTTTGGGGGTCAGGGCGGGTTTGGGGGCGAGGGGCGGGGCTTGGGGGCGGGGCTGGCGCGTGGTGGGCGGGGCTTGGGGGCCCGGCGGGCGGGGCTGAGCAGGGGGTGGGCGGGGCTGGGGGGAGGTGGGTGGGGCTTGTGGCTGGGGCTGAGCTGTGGGTGGGGCTTGTGGGCGGGGCTGCGCGGTGGGCGGAGCCTGAGGACGCGTCTGGACCCCAGTGGGCGGGGCTTGTGGGCGGGGCTGCGCGGTGGGCGGAGCCTGAGGACGCAACTGCGCGGTGGTGGGCGGAGCCTGAGGGCGCGGCTGGACCCCAGCGGGCGGGGCTTGTGGGCGGGGCTGCGCGGCGGTGGGCGGGGCTGGTGGGCGGGGCTGAGAAGTGGGCGGAGCCTGCGGGCGGGGCTGGGGGGAGGTGGCTGGTCCGGGGGGGCGGGGCTGGCCCCCGGTGGGTGGAGCCTGAGGACGCGGCTGGGGGGAAGTGGGCGGAGTTTGTGGGCGGGGCTGGGGCGAGGTGGGCGGAGCCTGAGGACGGGGCTGCGCGGTGGGCGGGGTTTGTGGGCGGGGCTGCGCGGTGGGCGGGGTTTGTGGGCGGGGCTGCGCGGTAGGTGGAGTTTGTGGGCGGGGCTGCGCGGTGGGCGGAGCCTGAGGACGCCGCTGGGGGGATGTGGGCGGAGCTTGTGGGCGGGGCTGGGCCCCGGTGGGCGGGGTTTGTGGGCGGGGCTGCACAGTGGGCGGAGTTTGTGGGCGGGGCTGCTGGGCAGGGCCTCGCGCGGGGGCGTGGCCGGCCGAGGCCACGCCCCCCGAGGGGCGGGGCTGCCCCTGCGGCGGGGGGCGGGGCTGGGCTGGACCAATCAGAAGTGGAGCTGCCCCTGAATGGGGGAGGTGGAGAGAAACGGCTCAGGGGACGTGGCCATGAGGGGGGCGGGGCCTGAGGGTTAATTTAAGGGGGGGGTCCCAATTTTGGGGGGGTCCCAGTTTGGGGGACACACAGTTTGAGGGGGTCCCAATTGGGGGGTCTCAGTTTTGGGGTCCCAATTGGGGGATCCCAGTTTGGGGGGGGTCCCAGTTTGGGTGGGGGGGTCCCAGTTTGGGGGGGGTCCCAGTTTGGGGGGGGGGTCCCAATTGGGGGGGGTCACAGTTTTGGGGGGGGTCCCAATTTTGGGGAGGGTCCCAGTTTGGGGGGGTCCCAGTTTGGGTGGGGGGGTCCCAGTTTGGGGGTGGGTCCCAATTGGGGGGGGGTCCAGTTTTGGGGGGGGCTCCCAGTTTGGGGGGGGTCCCAGTTTGGGGGGGGTCCCAGTTTGGGGGGGGTCCCAGTTTGGGGGGTCCCAGTTTTGGGGAGGGGTCCCAGTTGGGGGGGGTCCCAGTTTGGGGGATCCCAATTGGGGGGGGGTCCCAGTTTGGGGGGGGTCCCAGTTTGGGGGGGGGTCCCAATTTTGGGGGGGGTCCCAGTTTTGCAGGGGGGTCCCAGTTTGGGTGGGGGGTCCCAATTGGGGGGGGTCACAGTTTTGGGGGGGGTCCCAATTGGGGGTCCCAGTTTTGGGGGGGTTCCAATTTTGGGGAGGGGTCCCAGTTGGGGTGGTCCCAGTTTTGGGGGGTCCCAGTTTGGGGGGGGGTCCCAGTTTGGGGGTCCCAATTGGGGGGGTCCCAGTTTGGGGTCCCAGTTTGGGGGGGTCCCAATTTTGGGGAGGGGTCCCAGTTGGGGTGGTCCCAGTTTTGGGGGGTCCCAGTTTGGGGGGGGGGTCCCAGTTTGGGGTCCCAGTTTGGGGGGGTCCCAGTTTGGGTGGGGG